>NW_026735073.1:0-176000 GCF_949786415.1 Peromyscus eremicus
ACAGTAGCTCCTATTCAGTCCAATACACTGTAATTGCTGGGAAAAGACGCGAGTGCTATTTGCCTTGTGAAGGGCAATGGGAGCGCAATAGTGACTTTCCTTACCAGAAAACAACTCTTGTTCATAGGAGCAGAAACTGCATGTGATTCAACTCCATTTAGGACTAGGAAACAAACGCTAGCTCGCCTTACAAAAACACACTCTGCTTTTGAGAAAAGAGCACTCTTCTACTCTACTGTGTTTCCTATGTGTTCCGAAAAGTGAGCTTGCTCAGAACAAAAAACTGTGCTTCCTACACACGGGCCATATCTAGTTCAACTCTGCTTTGGAAACTGACAAGAACAGTAGCTCCTCTTCAGTTCAATACACTGTACTTGCTGGGAACAGACGCGAGTGCTATTTGCACTGTGTATGGCAATGGGAGCACAATAGTGACTTTCCTTACCAGAAAACAACTCTTGCTCGTAAGACCAGAAACTGCATGTGATTCAACTCAATTTAGGACTGGGAAACAAACTCTAGCTCGCCTTACATGAAACACACTCTGCTTTTGAGAAAAGAGCACTCTTCTACTCTACTGTGTTTCCTATGGGTTCCGAACAGTGAGCTTGCTCAGAACAAAAAAAACTGTGCTTCCTACACACACGGCCATATCTAGTTCAAGTCTGCTTAGGAACCTGACAAGAACAGTAGATCCTCTTCAGTCCAATACACTGTACTTGCTGGGAACAGAAGCCAGTGCTATTTGTCCTGTGTATGGCAATTGGAGCACAATAGTGACTTGTCTTACCAGAAAACATCTCTTGCTCATAGGACAAAAAACTGCATGTGACTCAACTCCATTTAGGACTGGGAAACAAACGCTAGCTTGACTTCCAAGAAACACACTCTGCTTTTGATAAAAGACCACTCTTCTACTCTACTTTGTTTCCTATAGGGCCAGAACAGTGAGCTTGCTCAGAACAACAAAACTGTGCTTCCTACTCACACGGCCATATCTAGTTCAAGTCTGCTTAGGAACCTGACAAGTACAGTAGATCCTCTTCAGTTCAATAGACTGTACTTGCTGGGAACAGACGCCAGTGCTATTTGTCCTGTGTATGGCAATGGCAGCGCAATAGTTACTCTTCTTAACAGAAAACAACTCTTGCTCTTAGGACCAGAAAACTTCATGTGATTCAACTCCATTTAGGACTGGGAAACAAACTCTAGCTCGCTTTACAAGAAACACACTCTGCTTTTGAGAAAAGAGCACTCTTCTACTCTACTGTGTTTCCTATAAGGCCAGAACAGTGAGCTTGCTCAGAAAAAAAGAACTGTGCTTCCTACACACGGGCCATAACTAGTTCAACTTTGCTTCAGAAACTTACAAGAAAAGTAGCTCCTCTTCAGTCCGATACACTGTACTTGCTGGGAACAGACGCGAGTGCTATTTGCACTGTGTATGGCAATGGGAGCACAATAGTGTCTTTCCTTACTACCAGAAAACAACTCTTGATCGTAGGACCAGAAACTGCATGTGATTCAACTCCATTTAGGACTGGGAAACAAATGCTGAGCTCGCCTTACATGAAACACACTCTGCTTTTGAGAAAAGAGCACTCTTCTACTCTACTGTGTTTCCTATAGGGCCAGAACAGTGAGCTTACTCAGAACAAAAGAACTGTGCTTCCTACACACACGGGCCATATCTAGTTCAACTCTGCTTAGGAAACTGACAAGAACAGTAGATCTTCTTCAGTCCAATACACTGTACTTGCGGGGAACAGACGCGAGTGCTATTTGCACTGTGTATGGCAATTGGAGCACAATAGTGACTCGTCTTACCAGAAAACAATTCTTGCTCGTAGGACAAAAAACTGCATGTGACTCAACTCCATTTAGGACTGGGAAACAAACGCTAGCTCTCCTTACAAGAAACACACTCTGCTTTAGGGAAAAGAGCACTCTTCTACTCTATTGTGTTTCCTATAGGGCCAGAACAGTGAGCTTTCTCAGAACAAAAGATCTGTGCTTCCTACACACGGGCCATAACTAGTTCAACTCTGCTTAGAAAACTGACAGGAACAGTAGCTCCTCTTCAGTCCGTTACACTGTACTTGCTGTGAACAGACGCGAGTGCTATTTGCACTGTGTATGGCTTGGGAGCGCAATAGTGACTTTCCTTACCAGAAAACAACTCTTGCTCATAGGACCAGAAAACTGCATGTGATTCAACTCCATTTAGGACTGGGAAACAAACGCTAGCTCGCCTTACAAGAAACACATTCTGATTTTGAGAAAAGAGCACTCTTCTACTCTACTGTGTTTCCTATGGGGTCCGAACAGTGAGCGTGCTCAGAACAAAAGAACTGTGCTTTCTACACACACGGGCCATATCTAGTTCAACTCTGCTTAGGAAACTGACAAGAACAATAGCTCCTCTTCCTTCCAATACACCTGTACTTGCAGTGGACAGACGCGAGTGATATTTGCACTGTGTTGGCAATTGGAGCACAATAGTGACTTGTCTTACCAGAAAACAACTCTTGCTCGTAGGACAAAAAACTGCATGTGACTCAACTCCATTTAGGACTAGGAAACAAACGCTAGCTCGACTTCCAAGAAACACACTCTGCTGTTTAGAAAAGAGCACTCTTCTACTCTACTGTGTTTCCTATAGAGCCAGAAGAGTGAACTTACTCAGAACATTAGAACTGTGCTTCCTACACACACGGCCATATCTAGTTCAATTCTGCTTAGGAACCTGACAAGAACAGTAGATCCTCTTCTGTACAATACACTGTACTTGCTGGGAACAGACGCCAGTGCTATTTGTCCTGTGTATGGCAATGGCAGCGCAATAGTGACTCTTCTTACCATAAAACAACCCCTTGCTCGTAGGACTAGAAACTGCATGTGATTCAACTCCATTTAGGACTGGGAAACAAACGCTAGCTCGACTTACAAGAAACACACTCTGCTTTAGGGAAAAGAGCACTCTTCTACTCTATTGTGTTTCCTATAGGGCCAGAACAGTGAGCTAGCTCAGAACAAAAGAACTGTGCTTCCTACACACGGGCCATAACTATTTCAACTCTGCTTAGGAAACTGACAAGAACAGTAGCTCCTCTTCAGTCCGATACACCGTACTTGCTGGGAACAGACGCGAGTGCTATTTGCACTGTGTATGGCAATGGAAGCGCAATAGTGACTTACCTTACCAGAAAACAACTCTTGCTCGTAGGACCAGAAACTGCATGTGATTCAACTCCATTTAGGACTGGGAAACAAATGCTAGCTCGCCTTACAAGAAACACACTCTGCTTTGGAGAAAAGAGCACTCTTCTACTCTACTGTGTTTCCTATAGAGCCAGAACAGTGAGCTTGCTCAGAACAAAAGAACTGTGCTTCCTACACACGGGCCATATCTAGTTCAACTCTGCTTAGGAAACTGACAAGAACAGTAGCTCCTCTTCAGTCCGATACACTGTACTTGCTGGGAACAGACGCGAGTGCTATTTGCACTGTGTATGGCAATGGGAGCGCAATAGTGAGTTTTTTTAACCAGACAACAACTCTTGCTCGTAGGACCAGAAACTGCATGTGATTCAACTCCATTTAGGACTGGGAAAGAAATGCTAGCTCGCCTTACAAGAAACACACTCTGCTTTTGAGAAAAGAGCACTCTTCTACTCTACTGTGTTTCCTATGGGGTCTGAACAGTGAGCTTGCTCAGAACAAAAGAACTGTGCTTTCTACACACACGGGCCATATCTAATTCAACTCTGCTTAGGAAACAAACAAGAACAGTAGCTCCTCTTCAGTCCGATACACTGTATTTGCGGGGAACAGACGCGAGTGCTATTTGCACTGTGTATGGCATTGGAGCACAATAGTGACTTGTCTTACCAGAAAATAACTCTTGCTCGTTGGACAAAAAATTGCATGTGACTCAACTCCATTTAGGACTGGGAAACAAACGCTAGCTCGACTTCCAAGAAACACACTCTGCTTTTGAGAAAAGAGCACTCTTCTACTCTACTGTGTTTCCTATGTGTTCCGAACAGTGAGCTTGCTCAGAACAAAAGAACTGTGCTTCCTACACACACGGGCCGTATCTAGTTCAACTCTGCTTAGGAACCTGACAAGAACAGTAGATCCTGTTCAGTCCAATACACTTTACTTGCTGGGAACAGACGCCAGTGCTATTTGTCCTGTGTATGGCCGTTGCAGCGCAATAGTGACTCTTCTTACCAGAAAACAACTCTTGCTCGTAGGACCAGAAACTGCATGTGATTCAACTCCATTTAGGACTGGGAAACAAATGCTAGCTCACCTTACAAGCAACACACTCTGCTTTAGAGAAAAGAGCACTCTTCTACTCTACTGTGTTTCCTATAGGGCCAGAAGAGTGAGCTTGCTCAGAACAAAAGAACTGTGCTTCCTACACACGGGCCATATCTAGTTCAACTCTGCTTAGGAAACTGACAAGAGCAGTAGCTCCTCTTCAGTCCGATACACTGTACTTGCTGGGAACAGACGCGAGTGCTATTTGCACTGTGTATGGCAATGGGAGCGCAATAGTGACTTTCCTTACCAGAAAACAACTCTTGCTCGTAAGACCAGAAACTGCATGTGATTCAACTCCATTTAGGACTGGGAAACAAATGCTAGCTCGCCTTACTTAAAACACACTCTGCTTTTGAGAAAAGAGCACTCTTCTACTCTACTGTGTTTCCTATGGGGTCCGAACAGTGAGCTTGCTCAGAACAAAAGAACTGTGCTTCCTACACACACGGCCATATCTAGTTCAACTGTGCTTAGGAAACTGACAAGAACAGTAGCTCCTCTTCCTTCCAATACACTGTACTTGCGGGGAACAGACGCGAGTGCTATTTGCACTGTGTATGGCAAATGGAGCACAATAGTGACTTGTCTTACCAGAAAACAAATTTTTCTCATAGTACAAAAAACTGCATGTGACTCAACTCCATTTAGGACTGGGAAACAAATGCAAGCTCGCCTTACAAGAAACACACTCTGCTTTTGAGAAAAGAGCACTCTTCTACTCTACTGTGTTTCCTATGGAGTCCGAACAGTGAGCTGCTCAGAACAAAAGAACTGTGCTTCCTACACACATGGCCATATCTAGTTCAATTCTGCTTAGGAACCTGACAAGAACAGTAGATCCTCTTCAGTCCAATACACTGTACTTGCTGGGAACAGACGCCAGTGCTATTTGTCCTGTGTATGGCAATGGCAGCACAATAGTGACTCTTCTTACCAGAAAACAACTCTTGCTTGTAGGACCAGAAACTGCATGTGATTCAACTCCATTTAGGACTGGGAAACAAAAGCTAGCTCACCTTGCAAGAAACACACTCTGCTTTAGAGAAAAGAGCACTCTTCTACTCTGCTGTTTTTCCTATAGGGCCAGAACAATGAGCTTGCTCAGAACAAAAGAACTGTGCTTCCTACACACGGGCCATAACTAGTTCAACTCTGCTTAGGAAACTGACAAGAACAGCAGCTCCTCTTCAGTCCGATACACTGTACTTGCTGGGAACAGACGCGAGTGCTATTTGCACTGTGTATGGCAATGGGAGCGCAATAGTGACTTTCCTTACCAGAAAACAACTCTTGATCTTAGGACCAGAAACTGCATGTGATCAACTCCATTTAGGACTGGGAAACAAATGCTAGGTCGCCTTACATGAAACACACTCTGCTTTTGAGAAAAGAGCACTCTTATATTCTACTGTGTTTCCTATGTGTTTCGAACAGTGAGCTTGCTCAGAACAAAAGAACTGTGCTTCCTACACACACGGGCCGTATCTAGTTCAACTCTGCTTAGGAAACTGACAAGAACACTAGATCCTCTTCAGTCCAATACACTGTACTTGCTGGGAACAGACGCCAGTGCTATTTGTCCTGTGTATGGCAGTTGCAGCGCAATAGTGACTCTTCTTACCAGAAAACAACTCTTGCTCGTAGGACCAGAAACTGCATGTGATTCAACTCCATTTAGGACTGGGAAACAAATGCTAGCTCACCTTACAAGCAACACACTCTGCTTTAGAGAAAAGAGCACTCTTCTACTCTCCTGTGTTTCCTATAGGGCCAGAACAGTGAGCTTGCTCAGAACAAAAGAACTGTGCTTCCTACACACGGGCCATATCTAGTTCAACTCTGCTTAGGAAACTGACAAGAACAGTAGCTCCTCTTCAGTCCGATACACTGTACTTGTGGGGAACAGACGCTAGTGCTATTTGCACTGTGTATGGCAATTGGAGCACAATAGTGACTTGTCTTACCAGAAAACAACTCTTGCTCGTAGGACAAAAAACTGCATGTGAATCAACTCCATTTAGGACTGGGAAAGAAACACTAGCTCGACTTCCAAGAAGCACACTCTGCTTTTGAGAAAAGAGCACTCTTCTACTCTACTGGGTTTCCTATGGGGTCCAAACAGTGAGCTTGCTCAGAACAAAAGAACTGTGCTTCATACACGCACGGACCATATCTAGTTCAACTCTGCTTAGTAAACTGACAAGAACAGTAGCTCCTATTCAGTCCAATACACTGTAATTGCTGGGAAAAGACGCGAGTGCTATTTGCCTTGTGAAGGGCAATGGGAGCGCAATAGTGACTTTCCTTACCAGAAAACAACTCTTGTTCATAGGAGCAGAAACTGCATGTGATTCAACTCCATTTAGGACTAGGAAACAAACGCTAGCTCGCCTTACAAAAACACACTCTGCTTTTGAGAAAAGAGCACTCTTCTACTCTACTGTGTTTCCTATGTGTTCCGAAATGTGAGCTTGCTCAGAACAAAAAAACTGTGCTTCCTACACACGGGCCATATCTAGTTCAACTCTGCTTTGGAAACTGACAAGAACAGTAGCTCCTCTTCAGTTCAATACACTGTACTTGCTGGGAACAGACGCGAGTGCTATTTGCACTGTGTATGGCAATGGGAGCACAATAGTGACTTTCCTTACCAGAAAACAACTCTTGCTCGTAAGACCAGAAACTGCATGTGATTCAACTCAATTTAGGACTGGGAAACAAACTCTAGCTCGCCTTACATGAAACACACTCTGCTTTTGAGAAAAGAGCACTCTTCTACTCTACTGTGTTTCCTATGGGGTCCGAACAGTGAGCTTGCTCAGAACAAAAGAACTGTGCTTCCTACACACACGGCCATATCTAGTTCAAGTCTGCTTAGGAACCTGACAAGAACAGTAGATCCTCTTCAGTCCAATACACTGTACTTGCTGGGAACAGAAGCCAGTGCTATTTGTCCTGTGTATGGCAATTGGAGCACAATAGTGACTTGTCTTACCAGAAAACATCTCTTGCTCATAGGACAAAAAACTGCTTGTGACTCAACTCCATTTAGGACTGGGAAACAAACGCTAGCTTGACTTCCAAGAAACACACTCTGCTTTTGATAAAAGACCACTCTTCTACTCTACTTTGTTTCCTATAGGGCCAGAACAGTGAGCTTGCTCAGAACAAAAAAACTGTGCTTCCTACTCACACGGCCATATCTAGTTCAAGTCTGCTTAGGAACCTGACAAGTACAGTAGATCCTCTTCAGTTCAATAGACTGTACTTGCTGGGAACAGACGCCAGTGCTATTTGTCCTGTGTATGGCAATGGCAGCGCAATAGTTACTCTTCTTAACAGAAAACAACTCTTGCTCTTAAGACCAGAAACTTCATGTGATTCAACTCCATTTATGACTGGGAAACAAACTCTAGCTCGCTTTACAAGAAACACACTCTGCTTTTGAGAAAAGAGCACTCTTCTACTCTACTGTGTTTCCTATAAGGCCAGAACAGTGAGCTTGCTCAGAAAAAAAGAACTGTGCTTCCTACACACGGGCCATAACTAGTTCAACTTTGCTTCAGAAACTTACAAGAAAAGTAGCTCCTCTTCAGTCCGATACACTGTACTTGCTGGGAACAGACGCGAGTGCTATTTGCACTGTGTATGGCAATGGGAGCACAATAGTGTCTTTCCTTACCAGAAAACAACTCTTGATCGTAGGACCAGAAACTGCATGTGATTCAACTCCATTTAGGACTGGGAAACAAATGCTAGCTCGCCTTACATGAAACACACTCTGCTTTTGAGAAAAGAGCACTCTTCTACTCTACTGTGTTTCCTATAGGGCCAGAACAGTGAGCTTACTCAGAACAAAAGAACTGTGCTTCCTACACACACGGGCCATATCTAGTTCAACTCTGCTTAGGAAACTGACAAGAACAGTAGATCTTCTTCAGTCCAATACACTGTACTTGCGGGGAACAGACGCGAGTGCTATTTGCACTGTGTATGGCAATTGGAGCACAATAGTGACTCGTCTTACCAGAAAACAATTCTTGCTCGTAGGACAAAAAACTGCATGTGACTCAACTCCATTTAGGACTGGGAAACAAACGCTAGCTCTCCTTACAAGAAACACACTCTGCTTTAGGGAAAAGAGCACTCTTCTACTCTATTGTGTTTCCTATAGGGCCAGAACAGTGAGCTTTCTCAGAACAAAAGATCTGTGCTTCCTACACACGGGCCATAACTAGTTCAACTCTGCTTAGAAAACTGACAGGAACAGTAGCTCCTCTTCAGTCCGTTACACTGTACTTGCTGTGAACAGACGCGAGTGCTATTTGCACTGTGTATGGCTTGGGAGCGCAATAGTGACTTTCCTTACCAGAAAACAACTCTTGCTCATAGGACCAGAAACTGCATGTGATTCAACTCCATTTAGGACTGGGAAACAAACGCTAGCTCGCCTTACAAGAAACACATTCTGATTTTGAGAAAAGAGCACTCTTCTACTCTACTGTGTTTCCTATGGGGTCCGAACAGTGAGCTTGCTCAGAACAAAAGAACTGTGCTTTCTACACACACGGGCCATATCTAGTTCAACTCTGCTTAGGAAACTGACAAGAACAATAGCTCCTCTTCCTTCCAATACACTGTACTTGCAGTGGACAGACGCGAGTGATATTTGCACTGTGTTGGCAATTGGAGCACAATAGTGACTTGTCTTACCAGAAAACAACTCTTGCTCGTAGGACAAAAAACTGCATGTGACTCAACTCCATTTAGGACTAGGAAACAAACGCTAGCTCGACTTCCAAGAAACACACTTTGTTGTTTAGAAAAGAGCACTCTTCTACTCTACTGTGTTTCCTATAGAGCCAGAAGAGTGAACTTACTCAGAACATTAGAACTGTGCTTCCTACACACACGGCCATATCTAGTTCAATTCTGCTTAGGAACCTGACAAGAACAGTAGATCCTCTTCTGTACAATACACTGTACTTGCTGGGAACAGACGCCAGTGCTATTTGTCCTGTGTATGGCAATGGCAGCGCAATAGTGACTCTTCTTACCATAAAACAACCCTTGCTCTTAGGACTAGAAACTGCATGTGATTCAACTCCATTTAGGACTGGGAAACAAACGCTAGCTCGACTTACAAGAAACACACTCTGCTTTAGGGAAAAGAGCACTCTTCTACTCTATTTTGTTTCCTATAGGGCCAGAACAGTGAGCTAGCTCAGAACAAAAGAACTGTGCTTCCTACACACGGGCCATAACTATTTCAACTCTGCTTAGGAAACTGACAAGAACAGTAGCTCCTCTTCAGTCCGATACACCGTACTTGCTGGGAACAGACGCGAGTGCTATTTGCACTGTGTATGGCAATGGAAGCGCAATAGTGACTTACCTTACCAGAAAACAACTCTTGCTCGTAGGACCAGAAACTGCATGTGATTCAACTCCATTTAGGACTGGGAAACAAATGCTAGCTCGCCTTACAAGAAACACACTCTGCTTTGGAGAAAAGAGCACTCTTCTACTCTACTGTGTTTCCTATAGAGCCAGAACAGTGAGCTTGCTCAGAACAAAAGAACTGTGCTTCCTACACACGGGCCATATCTAGTTCAACTCTGCTTAGGAAACTGACAAGAACAGTAGCTCCTCTTCAGTCCGATACACTGTACTTGCTGGGAACAGACGCGAGTGCTATTTGCACTGTGTATGGCAATGGGAGCGCAATAGTGAGTTTTTTTAACCAGAAAACAACTCTTGCTCGTAGGACCAGAAACTGCATGTGATTCAACTCCATTTAGGACTGGGAAAGAAATGCTAGCTCGCCTTACAAGAAACACACTCTGCTTTTGAGAAAAGAGCACTCTTCTACTCTACTGTGTTTCCTATGGGGTCTGAACAGTGAGCTTGCTCAGAACAAAAGAACTGTGCTTTCTACACACACGGGCCATATCTAATTCAACTCTGCTTAGGAAACAAACAAGAACAGTAGCTCCTCTTCAGTCCGATACACTGTATTTGCGGGGAACAGACGCGAGTGCTATTTGCACTGTGTATGGCATTGGAGCACAATAGTGACTTGTCTTACCAGAAAATAACTCTTGCTCGTTGGACAAAAAATTGCATGTGACTCAACTCCATTTAGGACTGGGAAACAAACGCTAGCTCGACTTCCAAGAAACACACTCTGCTTTTGAGAAAAGAGCACTCTTCTACTCTACTGTGTTTCCTATGTGTTCCGAACAGTGAGCTTGCTCAGAACAAAAGAACTGTGCTTCCTAAACACACGGGCCGTATCTAGTTCAACTCTGCTTAGGAACCTGACAAGAACAGTAGATCCTGTTCAGTCCAATACATTTTACTTGCTGGGAACAGACGCCAGTGCTATTTGTCCTGTGTATGGCCGTTGCAGCGCAATAGTGACTCTTCTTACCAGAAAACAACTCTTGCTCGTAGGACCAGAAACTGCATGTGATTCAACTCCATTTAGGACTGGGAAACAAATGCTAGCTCACCTTACAAGCAACACACTCTGCTTTAGAGAAAAGAGCACTCTTCTACTCTACTGTGTTTCCTATAGGGCCAGAACAGTGAGCTTGCTCAGAACAAAAGAACTGTGCTTCCTACACACGGGCCATATCTAGTTCAACTCTGCTTAGGAAACTGACAAGAACAATAGCTCCTCTTCCTTCCAATACACTGTACTTGCAGTGGACAGACGCGAGTGATATTTGCACTGTGTTGGCAATTGGAGCACAATAGTGACTTGTCTTACCAGAAAACAACTCTTGCTCGTAGGACAAAAAACTGCATGTGACTCAACTCCATTTAGGACTAGGAAACAAACGCTAGCTCGACTTCCAAGAAACACACTCTGTTGTTTAGAAAAGAGCACTCTTCTACTCTACTGTGTTTCCTATAGAGCCAGAAGAGTGAACTTACTCAGAACATTAGAACTGTGCTTCCTACACACACGGCCATATCTAGTTCAATTCTGCTTAGGAACCTGACAAGAACAGTAGATCCTCTTCTGTACAATACACTGTACTTGCTGGGAACAGACGCCAGTGCTATTTGTCCTGTGTATGGCAATGGCAGCGCAATAGTGACTCTTCTTACCATAAAACAACCCTTGCTCTTAGGACTAGAAACTGCATGTGATTCAACTCCATTTAGGACTGGGAAACAAACGCTAGCTCGACTTACAAGAAACACACTCTGCTTTAGGGAAAAGAGCACTCTTCTACTCTATTGTGTTTCCTATAGGGCCAGAACAGTGAGCTAGCTCAGAACAAAAGAACTGTGCTTCCTACACACGGGCCATAACTATTTCAACTCTGCTTAGGAAACTGACAAGAACAGTAGCTCCTCTTCAGTCCGATACACCGTACTTGCTGGGAACAGACGCGAGTGCTATTTGCACTGTGTATGGCAATGGAAGCGCAATAGTGACTTACCTTACCAGAAAACAACTCTTGCTCGTAGGACCAGAAACTGCATGTGATTCAACTCCATTTAGGACTGGGAAACAAATGCTAGCTCGCCTTACAAGAAACACACTCTGCTTTGGAGAAAAGAGCACTCTTCTACTCTACTGTGTTTCCTATAGAGCCAGAACAGTGAGCTTGCTCAGAACAAAAGAACTGTGCTTCCTACACACGGGCCATATCTAGTTCAACTCTGCTTAGGAAACTGACAAGAACAGTAGCTCCTCTTCAGTCCGATACACTGTACTTGCTGGGAACAGACGCGAGTGCTATTTGCACTGTGTATGGCAATGGGAGCGCAATAGTGAGTTTTTTTAACCAGAAAACAACTCTTGCTCGTAGGACCAGAAACTGCATGTGATTCAACTCCATTTAGGACTGGGAAAGAAATGCTAGCTCGCCTTACAAGAAACACACTCTGCTTTTGAGAAAAGAGCACTCTTCTACTCTACTGTGTTTCCTATGGGGTCTGAACAGTGAGCTTGCTCAGAACAAAAGAACTGTGCTTTCTACACACACGGGCCATATCTAATTCAACTCTGCTTAGGAAACAAACAAGAACAGTAGCTCCTCTTCAGTCCGATACACTGTATTTGCGGGGAACAGACGCGAGTGCTATTTGCACTGTGTATGGCATTGGAGCACAATAGTGACTTGTCTTACCAGAAAATAACTCTTGCTCGTTGGACAAAAAATTGCATGTGACTCAACTCCATTTAGGACTGGGAAACAAACGCTAGCTCGACTTCCAAGAAACACACTCTGCTTTTGAGAAAAGAGCACTCTTCTACTCTACTGTGTTTCCTATGTGTTCCGAACAGTGAGCTTGCTCAGAACAAAAGAACTGTGCTTCCTAAACACACGGGCCGTATCTAGTTCAACTCTGCTTAGGAACCTGACAAGAACAGTAGATCCTGTTCAGTCCAATACATTTTACTTGCTGGGAACAGACGCCAGTGCTATTTGTCCTGTGTATGGCCGTTGCAGCGCAATAGTGACTCTTCTTACCAGAAAACAACTCTTGCTCGTAGGACCAGAAACTGCATGTGATTCAACTCCATTTAGGACTGGGAAACAAATGCTAGCTCACCTTACAAGCAACACACTCTGCTTTAGAGAAAAGAGCACTCTTCTAATCTACTGTGTTTCCTATAGGGCCAGAACAGTGAGCTTGCTAGAACAAAAGAACTGTGCTTCCTACACACGGGCCATATCTAGTTCAACTCTGCTTAGGAAACTGACAAGAGCAGTAGCTCCTCTTCAGTCCGATACACTGTACTTGCTGGGAACAGACGCGAGTGCTATTTGCACTGTGTATGGCAATGGGAGCGCAATAGTGACTTTCCTTACCAGAAAACAACTCTTGCTCGTAAGACCAGAAACTGCATGTGATTCAACTCCATTTAGGACTGGGAAACAAATGCTAGCTCGCCTTACTTAAAACACACTCTGCTTTTGAGAAAAGAGCACTCTTCTACTCTACTGTGTTTCCTATGGGGTCCGAACAGTGAGCTTGCTCAGAACAAAAGAACTGTGCTTCCTACACACACGGCCATATCTAGTTCAACTGTGCTTAGGAAACTGACAAGAACAGTAGCTCCTCTTCCGTCCAATACACTGTACTTGCGGGGAACAGACGCGAGTGCTATTTGCACTGTGTAATGCAAATGGAGCACAATAGTGACTTGTCTTACCAGAAAACAAATTTTTCTCATAGTACAAAAAACTGCATGTGACTCAACTTCATTTAGGACTGGGAAACAAATGCAAGCTCTCCTTACAAGAAACACACTCTGCTTTTGAGAAAAGAGCACTCTTCTACTCTACTGTGTTTCCTATGGAGTCCGAACAGTGAGCTGCTCAGAACAAAAGAACTGTGCTTCCTACACACATGGCCATATCTAGTTCAATTCTACTTAGGAACCTGACAAGAACAGTAGATCCTCTTCAGTCCAATACACTGTACTTGCTGGGAACAGACGCCAGTGCTATTTGTCCTGTGTATGGCAATGGCAGCACAATAGTGACTCTTCTTACCAGAAAACAACTCTTGCTTGTAGGACCAGAAACTGCATGTGATTCAACTCCATTTAGGACTGGGAAACAAAAGCTAGCTCACCTTACAGAAACACACTCTGCTTTTGAGAAAAGAGCACTCTTCTACTCTACTGTGTTTCCTATAGGGCCAGAACAGTGAGAATGCTCAGAACAAAGAACTGTGCTTCCTACACACGAGCCATATCTAGTTCAACTCTGCTTAGGAAACTGACAGGAACAGTTGCTCCTCTTCAGTCCGATACACTGTACTTGCTGGGAACAGACGCGAGTGCTATTTGCACTGTGTATGTCAATGGGAGCACAATAGTGACTTTCCTTTCCAGAAAGCAACTCTTGCTCGTAGGACCAGAAACTGCATGTGATTCAACTCCATTTAGGACTGGGAAACAAATGCTAGCTCGCCTTACATGAAACACACTCTGCTTTTGAGAAAAGAGCACTCTTCTACTCTACTGTGTTTCCTATGGGGTCCAAACAGTGAGCTTGCTCAGAACAAAAGAACTGTGCTTCCTACACACACGGGCCATATCTAGTTCAACTCTGCTTAGGAAACTGACAAGAACAGTAGCTCCTCTTCAGTCTGATACACTGTACTTGTGGGGAACAGAAGCGAGTGATATTTGCACTGTGTATGGCAATTGGAGCACAATAGTGACTTGTCTTACCAGAAAACAACTCTTGCTCGTTGGACAAAAAACTGCATGTGACTCAACTCCATTTAGGACTGGGAAACAAACGCTACCTCGACTTCCAAGAAACACACTCTGCTTTTGAGAAAAGAGCACTCTTCTACTCTACTGTGTTTCCTATGTGTTCTGAACAGTGAGCTTGCTCAGAACAAAAAAACTGTGATTCCTCCACACACTGCCATATCTAGTTCAAGTCTGCTTAGGAACCTGACAAGAACAGTAGATCCTATTCAGTCCAATACACTGTACTTGCTGGGAACAGACGCATGTGCTATTTGTCCTGTGTATGTCAATGACAGCGCAATAGTGACTCTTCTTACCAGAAAAAAACTCTTGCTCGTAGGACCAGAAACTGCATGTGATTCAACTCCATTTAGGACTGGGAAACAAACTCTAGCTCGCTTTACAAGAAACACACTCTGCTTTTGAGAAAAGAGCACTCTTCTACTCTACTGTGTTTCCTATAGGGCCAGAGCAGTGAGCTTGCTCAGAAAAAATGAACTGTGCTTCCTACACACACGGACCATATCTAGTTCATTTCTGCTTAGGAAACTGAGAAGAACAGTAGCTCCTCTTCAGTCCAATATACTGTACTTGCTCGGAAAAGACGGGAGGGCTATTTGCACTGTGTATGGCAATGGGAGCACAATAGTGACTTTCCTTACCAGAAAACAACTCTTGCTCGTAGGACCAGAAACTGCATGTGATTCCACTCCATTTAGGACTGGGAAACAAATGCTAGCTCGCCTTACAAAAACAAACTCTGCTTTAGAGAAAGGAGAACTCTTCTACTCTACTGTGTTTCCTATGGGGTTCAAACAGTGAGCTTGCTCAGAACAAAATAACTGTGCTTCCTACACACACGGACCATATCTAGTTCAACTCTGCTTAGGAAACTGACAAGAACAGTAGCTCCTATTCAGTCCAATACACGGTACGTGCTGGGAACAGACGCCAGTGCTATTTGTCCTGTGTATGGCAATGGCAGCACAATAGTGACTCTTCTTACCATAAAACAACTCTTGCTCGTAGGACCAGAAACTGCATGTGATTCAACTCCATTTAGGACTGGGAAACAAAAGCTAGCTCACCTTACAGAAACACACTCTGCTTTAGAGAAAAGAGCACTCTTCTACTCTACTGTGTTTCCTATATGGCCAGAACAGTGAGAATGCTCAGAACAAAGAACTGTGCTTCCTACACACGAGCCATATCTAGTTCAACTCTGCTTAGGAAACTGACAGGAACAGTAGCTCCTCTTCAGTCTGATACACTGTACTTGCTGGGAACAGACGCGAGTGCTATTTGCACTGTGTATGGCAATGGGAGCGCAATAGTGACTTTCCTTTCCAGAAAACAACTCTTGTTCGTAGGACCAGAAAGTGCATGTGATTCAACTCCATTTAGAACTGGGAAACAAATGCTAGCTCGCCTTACATGAAACACACTCTGCTTTTGAGAAAAGAGCACTCTTCTACTCTACTGTGTTTCCTATGTGTTCCGAAAAGTGCGCTGCTTCAGAACAAAAAAACTGTGCTTCCTACACACACGGCCATATCTAGTTCAATTCTGCTTAGGAACCTGACAAGAACAGTAGATCCTCTTCAGTCCAATACACTGTACTTGCTGGGAACAGACGCCAGTGCTATTTTTCCTGTGTATGGCAATGGCATAGCAATAGTGACTCTTGTTACCATAAAACAACTCTTGCTCGTAAGACTAGAAACTGCACGTGATTCAACTCCATTTAGGACTGGGAAACGAACGCTAGCTCGCCTTACAAGAAACACACTCTGCTTTAGAGAAAAGAGCACTCTTCTACTCTACTGTGTTTCCTATGGTGTCCGAACAGTGAGCTTGCTCAGAACAAAAGAACTGTGCTTCCTACACACATGGCCATATCTAGTTCAATTCTGATTAGGAACCTGACAATAACAGTAGATCCTCTTCAGTCCAATACACTGTACGTGCTGGGAACTGACGCCAGTGCTATTTGTCCTGTGTATGGCAATGGCAGCACAATAGTGACTCTTCTTACCATAAACCAACTCTTGCTCGTAGGACCAGAAACTCCATGTGATTCAACTCCATTTAGGACTGGGAAACAAAAGCTAGCTCACCTTACAGAAACACAGTCTGCTTTAGAGAAAAGAGCACTCTTCTACTCTACTGTGTTTCCTATAGGGCCAGAACAGTGAGCTTGCTCAGAATAAAGAACTGTGCTTCCTACACACGGGCCATATCTAGTTCAACTCTGCTTAGGAAACTGACAAGAACACTAGCTCCTCTTCAGTCCGAAACACTGTACTTGCAGGGAACAGACGCGAGTGCTATTTGCACTGTGTATGGCAATTGGAGCACAATAGTGACTCGCCCTACCAGAAAACAACTCTTGCTCGTAGGACAAAAACCTGCATGTGAGTCAACTCCATTTAGGACTGGGAAACAAACGCTAGCTCGCCTTACAAGAAACACACTCTACTTTTGAGAAAAGAGCACTCTTCTACTCTGCTGTGTTTCCTATAGGGCCAGAACAGTGAGCATGCTCAGAACAAATGAACTGTGCTTCCTACACACACGGGCCATATCTAGTTCAACTCTACTTAGGAAACTGACAAGAACAGTAACTCCTATTCAGTCCAATACACTGTACTTGCTGGGAAAAGACGCGAGTGCTATTTGCCTTGTGTAAGGCAATGGGTGCGCAATAGTGACTTTCCTTTCCAGAAAAAAACTCTTGCTCGTAGGACCAGAAACTGCATGTGATTCCACTCCATTTAGGACTGGGAAGCAAACGCTAGCTCGCCTTACATGAAACACACTCTGCTTTAGAGAAAAGAGCACTCTTCTACTCTACTGTGTTTCCTATATGGCCAGAACAGTGAGCTTGCTCAGAACAAAAGAACTGTGCTTCCTACACACACGGGCCATTTCTAGTTCAACTCTGCTTAGGAAACTGACAAGAACAGGAGCTCCTCTTCAGTTCTATACATTTTACTTGCTGTGAACTGACGCAAGTGCTATTTGCACTGTGTATGGCAATGAGAGCGCAATAGTGACTTTCCTTACCAGAAAACAACTCTTGCTCGTAGGACCAGAAACTGCATGTGATTCCACTCCATTTAGGACTGGGAAGCAAACGCTAGCTCGCCTTACAAGAAACACACTCTGCTTTAGAGAAAAGAGCACTCTTCTACTCCACTGTGTTTACTATGGGCTCCAAACAGTGAGCTTGCTCAGAACAAAAGAACTGTGCGTCCTACACACGGACCATATCTAGTTCAACTCTGCTTAGGAAACTGACAAGAACAGTAGCTCCTCTTCAGTCCAATACACTGTACTTGCTGGGAACAGACGCATGTGCTATTTGCACTGTGTATGCCAATGGGAGCGCAATAGTGACTTTCCTTACCAGAAAACAACTCTTGCTCATAGGACTAGAAACTGCATGTGATTCCACTCCATTTAGGACTGGGAAACAAATGCTAGCTCGCCTTACAAGAAACACACTCTGCTTTAGAGAAAATAGCACTCTTCTACTCTACTGTGTTTCCTATGGGGTCCAAACAGTGAGCTTGCTCAGAACAAAAGAACTGTGCTTAATACACACACGGACCACATCTAGTTCAACTCTGCTTAGGAAACTGACAAGAACAGTAGCTCCTATTCAGTCCAATACACTGTAATTGCTGGGAAAAGACGCGAGTGCTATTTGCCTTGAGTAGGGCAATGGGAGCGCAATAGTGACTTTCCTTACCAGAAAACAACTCTTGTTCGTAGGACCAGAAACTGCATGTGATTCAACTCCATTTAGGACTGGGAAACAAATGCTAGCTCGCTTTACAAGAAACACACTCTGCTTTTGAGAAAAGAGCACTCTTCTACTCTACGGTGTTTCCTATAGGGCCAGAACAGTGAGCTTGCTCAGAACATAAGAACTGTGCTTCCTACACACACGGGCCATATCTAGTTCTACTCTGCTTAGGAAACTGACAAGAACAGTAGCTCCTCTTCAGTCCCATACACTGTACTTGTGGGGAACAGAAGCGAGTGATATTTGCACTGTGTATGGCAATTGGAGCACTATAGTGACTTGTCTTACCAGAAAACAACTCTTGCTCGTTGGACAAAAAACTGCATGTGACTCAACTCCATTTAGGACTGGGAAACAAACGCTAGCTCGACTTCCAAGAAACACACTCTGCTTTGAAAAAAGAGAACTCTTTTACTCTACTGTGTTTCCTATGTGTTCTGAACAGTGAGCTTGCTCAGAACAAAAAAACTGTGCTTCCTACACACACGGCCATATCTAGTTCAAGTCTGCTTAGGAACCTGACAAGAACAGTAGATCCTATTCAGTCCAATACACTGTACTTGCTGGGAACAGACGCATGTGCTATTTGTCCTGTGTATGTCAATGACAGCGCAATAGTGACTCTTCTTACCAGAAAACAACTCTTGCTCATAGGACCAGAAACTGCATGTGATTCAACTCCATTTAGGACTGGGAAAGAAACGCTAGCTCGCTTTACAAGAAACACACTCTGCTTTTGAGAAAAGAGCACTCTTCTACTCTACTGTGTTTCCTATAGGGCCAGAACAGTGAGCTTGCTCAGAAAAAATGAACTGTGCTTCCTACACACACGGACCATATCTAGTTCAACTCTGCTTAGGAAACTGAGAAGAACAGTAGCTCCTCTTCAGTCCAATACACTGTACTTGCTCGGAACAGAGGGGAGGGCTATTTGCACTGTGTATGGCAATGGGAGCACAATAGTGACTTTCCTTACCAGAAAACAACTCTTGCTCGTAGGACCAGAAACTGCATGTGATTCCACTCCATTTAGGACTGGGAAACAAATGCTAGCTCGCCTTACAAAAACAAACTCTGCTTTAGAGAAAAGAGCAATCTTCTACTCTACTGTGTTTCCTATGGGGTCCAAACAGTGAGCTTGCTCAGAACAAAATAACTGTGCTTCCTACACACACGGACCATATCTAGTTCAACTCTGCTTAGGAACCTGACAAGAACAGTAGCTCCTATTCAGTCCAATACACTGTACGTGCTGGGAACATACGCCAGTGCTATTTGTCTTGTGTATGGCAATGGCAGCACAATAGTGACTCTTCTTACCATAAAACATTTCTTGCTCGTAGGACCAGAAACTGCATGTGATTCAACTCCATTTAGGACTGGGAAACAAAAGCTAGCTCACCTTACAGAAACACACTCTGCTTTAGAGAAAAGAGCACTCTTCTACTCTACTGTGTTTCCTATAGGGCCAGAACAGTGAGAATGCTCAGAACAAAGAACTTTGCTTCCTACACACGAGCCATATCTAGTTCAACTCTGCTTAGGAAACTGACAGGAACAGTAGCTCCTCTTCAGTCCGATACACTGTACTTGCTGGGAACAGACGCGAGTGCTATTTGCACTGTGTATGGCAATGGGAGCACAATAGTGACTTTCCTTTCCAGAAAGCAACTCTTGCTCGTAGGACCAGAAACTGCATGTGATTCAACTCCATTTAGGACTGGGAAACAAATGCTAGCTCGCCTTACATGAAACACACTCTGCTTTTGAGTAAAGAGCACTCTTCTACTCTACTGTGTTTCCTATGGGGTCCGAACAGTGAGCTTGCTCAGAACAAAAGAACTGTGCTTCCTACACACACGGGCCATATCTAGTTCAACTCTGCTTAGGAAACTGACAAGAACAGTAGCTCCTCTTCAGTCTGATACACTGTACTTGTGGAGAACAGAAGCGAGTGATATTTGCACTGTGTATGGCAATTGGAGCACAATAGTGACTTGTCTTACCAGAAAACAACTCTTGCTCGTTGGACAAAAAACTGCATGTGACTCAACTCCATTTAGGACTGGGAAACAAACGCTACCTCGACTTCCAAGAAACACACTCTGCTTTTGATAAAAGAGCACTCTTCTACTCTACTGCGTTTCCTATGTGTTCTGAACAGTGAGCTTGCTCAGAACAAAAAAACTGTGCTTCCTACACACACTGCCATATCTAGTTCAAGTCTGCTTAGGAACCTGAAAAGAACAGTAGATCCTATTCAGTCCAATACACTGTACTTGCTGGGAACAGACGCATGTGCTATTTGTCCTGTGTATGTCAATGACAGCGCAATAGTGACTCTTCTTACCAGAAAACAACTCTTGCTCGTAGGGCCAGAAACTGCATGTGATTCAACTCCATTTAGGACTGGGAAACAAACTCTAGCTCGCTTTACAAGAAACACACTCTGCTTTTGAGAAAAGAGCACTCTTCTACTCTACTGTGTTTCCTATAGGGCCAGAACAGTGAGCTTGCTCAGAAAAAATGAACTGTGCTTCCTACACACACGGACCATATCTAGTTCAACTCTGCTTAGGAAACTGACAGGAACAGTAGCTCCTCTTCAGTCTGATACATTGTACTTGCTGGGAAAATGTGCGAGTGCTATTTGCCTTGTGTAGGGCAATGGGAGCGCAATAGTGACTTTTCTTACCAGAAAACAACTCTTGCTCGTAGGACCAGAAACTGCATGTGATTCCACTCCATTTAGGACTGGGAAACAAATGCTAGCTCGCCTTACAAAAACAAACTCTGCTTTAGAGAAAGGAGCACTCTTCTACTCTACTGTGTTTCCTATGGTTTCCGAACAGTGAGCTTGCTCAGAACAAAATAACTGTGCTTCCTACACGCACGGCATATCTAGTTCAACTCTGCTTAGGAAACTGACAAGAACCGTAGCTCCTATTCAGTCCAATACACTGTACGTGCTGGGAACAGACGCCAGTGCTATTTGTCCTGTGTATGGCAATGGCAGCACAATAGTGACTCTTCTTACCATAACACAACTCTTGCTCGTAGAACCAGAAACTGCATGTGATTCAACTCCATTTAGGACTGGGAAACAAAAGCTAGCTCACCTTACAGAAACACACTCTGCTTTAGAGAAAAGAGCACTCTTCTACTTTACTGTGTTTCCTATGAGGTCCGAACAGTGAGCTTGCTCAGAACAAAAGAACTGTGCTTCCTACACGCACGGGCCATATCGAGTTCAACTCTGCTTAGGAAACTGACAAGAACAGTAGCTCCTTTTCAGTCCAATACACTGTACTTGCGGGGAACAGACACGAGTGCTATTTGCACAGTGTATGGCAATTGGAGAAAAATAGTGACTTGTCTTTCCAGAAAACAACTCTTGCTCGTAGGACAAAAAACTGCATGTGACTCAACTTCATTTAGGACTGGGAAACAAACACTAGCTCGACTTCCAAGTAGCACACTCTGCTTTTGAGAAAAGAGCACTCTTCTACTATACTGTGTTTCCTATGTGTTTTCCGAAAGGTGAGCTTGCTCAGAACACAAAAACTGTGCTTCCTACACACACGGGCCATATCTAGTTCAATTCTACTTAGGAAACTGACAAAAACAGTAGCTGCTCTTCAGTCCAATACACCGTACTTGCTGGGAACAGACGCCAGTGCTATTTGCACTGTGTATGACAATGGGAGCGCAATAGTGACTCTTCTTACCAGAAAAAAACTCTTGCTCGTAGGACCAGAAACGGCATGGGATTCAACTCCATTTTTGACTGGGAAGCAAATACTAGCTCGCCTTTCAAGAAACACAATTTAATTTTGAGAAAAGAGCACTCATCTACTCTACTGTGTTTCCTAAGGTGTCCGCACAGTGTGCTTTCTCAGAACAAAAGAACTGTGCTTCCTACACACACGAGCCATATCTAGTTCAACTCCTTTTAGGAAAATGACAAGAAGAGTAGCTCCTCTTCAGTCCAATACACTGTACTTGCTGGGAACAGACGCGAGTGCTATTTGCACTATGTATGGCAATGGGAGCACAATAGTGACTTTCCTTACCAGAAAACAACTCTTGCTCATAGGACCAGAAATTGGATGTGATTCAACTCCATTTAGGACTGGGAAACAAACGCTAGCTCGCCTTACAAGAAACACACTCTGCTTTTGAGAAAAGAGCACGCTTCTACTCTACTGTGTTTCCTACGGGGTCCGAACAGAGTGCTTGCTCAGAACAAAAGAACTGTGCTTCCTACACACTCGGGCCATATCTAGTTCAACTCTGCTTAGGAAACTGACAAGAACAGTAGCTGCTCTTCAGTCCAATACACTGTACTTGCTGGGAATAGACGCGAGTGCTATTTGCACTGTGTATGTCAATGGGAGCACAATAGTGACTCTTCTTACCAGAAAACAACTCTTGCTCGTAGGACCACAAACTGCATGGGATTCAGCTCCATTTCTGACTAGGAAACAAACACTAGCTCGCTGTTCCAGAAACACAATCAAATTTTGAGAAGAGAGCACTCATCTACTCTACTGTGTTTCCTATGATGTCCGCACAGTGAGCTTTCTCAGAACAAAAGAAGTGTGCTTCCTACACACAAGGGCCATATCTGGTTCAACTCCTCTTAGGAAAATGACAAGAACAGTAGCTCCTCTTCAGTACAATACACTGTACTTGCTGGGAACAGACGCGAGTGCTATTTGCACTATGTATGGCAATGGGAATACAACAGTGACTTTCCTTACCAGAATACAACTCTTGCTCATATGACCAGAAACTGCATGTGATTCAACTCCATTTAGGACTGGGAAACAAACGCTAGCTCGCATTACAAGAAACACACTCTGCTTTTGAGAAAAGAGCACGCTTCTACTATATTGTGTTTCCAATGGGGTCTGAACAGTGAGCTTGCTCAGAACAAAAGAACTGTGCTTCCTACACACACGGCCATATCTAGTTCAACTGTGCTTAGGAAACTGACAAGAACAGTAGCTCCTCTTCAGTCCAATACACTGTACTTGCTGGAAACAGACGCGACTGCTATTTGCACTGTGTATGGCAAAGGGAGCGCAATAGTGACTTTCCTTAAGAGAAAACAACTCTTGCTGGTAGGACCAAAAACTGCATGTGATTCAACTCCATTTAGGACTGGAAACAAATGCTAGCTCGCCTTACAAGAAACACACTCTGCTTTTGAGAAAAGAGCACTCTTCTACTCTACTGTGTTTCCATTAGGGCCAGAACAGAGAGCTTGCTCAGAACAAAAGAACTGTGCTTCCTACATACACGGCCATAACTAGTTCAATTCTGCTTAGGAACCTGACAAGAACAGTAGGTTCTCTTCAGTCCAATACACCGTACATGCTGGGAACCGACGCCAGTGCTATTTGCCCTGTGTATGACAATGTGAGCGCAATATTGACTCTTGTTACCAGAAAACAACTCTTGCTCGTAGGACCAGAAACTGCATGTGATTCAACTCCATTTAGGACTGGGAAAAAAACGCTAGCTCGCCTTACAAGAAACACACTCTGCTTTTGAGAAAAGAGCACTCTTCTACTCTACTGTGTTTCCTATGTGTTCCGCACAGTGAGCTTGCTCAGAACAAAAGAACTGTGCTTCCTACACACACGGGCCGTATCTAGTTAAACTCTGCTTAGAAAACTGACAAGAACAGTAGCTGCTCTTCATTCGAATACACTGTACTTGCTGGGAACAGACGCCAGTGCTATTTGCACTTGTATGGCAATGGGAGCCCAATAGTGACTCTTCTTACCAGAAAAAAACTCTTGCTCGTAGGACCAGAAACGGCATGGGATTCAACTCCATTTCTGACTGGGAAGCAAATACTAGCTCGCCTTTCAAGAAACACAATCTAATTTTGAGAAAAGAGCTCTCTTCTACTCTACTGTGTTTCCGATGGTGTCCGCACAGTGTGCTTTCTCAGAACAAAAGAACTGTGCTTCCTACACATAAGAGCCATATCTAGTTCAACTCTGCTTAGGAAACTGACAAGAACAGTAGCTCCTGTTCAGTCCAATACACTGTACTTGCTGGGAACAGACGCGACTGCTATTTGCACTATGAATGGGAATGGGAGCGCAATAGTGACTCTTCTTACCAGAAAACAACTCTTGCTCATAGGACCACAAACTGCATGTGATTCAACTCCATTTAGTACTGGGTAACAAACGCTGTCTCGCCTTACAGGAAACACACTCTGCTTTTGAGAAAATGGCACTCTTCTACTCTATTTTGTTTCCTACGGGGTCCGAACTGTGAGCTTGCTCAGAACAAAAGAACTGTGCTTCCTACACACAAAGGCCATATCTAGTTCAACTCTGCTTAGAAAACTGACAAGAACAGTAGCTGCTCTTCAGTCCAATACACTGTACTTGCTGGGAACAGACGCGAGTGCTATTTGCACTGTGTATGGAAATGGGAGCGCAATAGTGACTCTTCTTACCAGAAAACAACTCTTGCTCTTAGTACCAGAAACTGCATGGGACTCAACTCCATTTCTGACTGGGAAACAAACACTAGCTCGACTTTCAAGAAAAACAATCAAATTTTGAGAATAGAGCACTCATCTACTCTACTGTGTTTCCTAAGATGTCCGCATAGTGTGCTTTCTCAGAACAAAAGAACTGTGCTTCCTACACACATGGGATATATCTGGTTCAACTCCTCTTATGAAAATGACAAGAACAGTAGCTCCTCTTCAGTCCAATACACTGTACTTGCTGGGAACAGACGCGAGTGCTATTTGCACTATGTATGGGAATGGGAGCGCAATAGTGACTTTCCTTACCAGAAAACAACTCTTGCTCGTAGGACCAGAAACTGCATGTGATTCAACTCCATTTAGGACTGGGAAACAAATGCTAGCTCGCCTTACAAGGAGCACACTCTGCTTTTGAGAAAAGGGCACTCTTCTACTCTATTGTGTTTTCTACTGGGTCCGAACTGTGAGCTTGCTCAGAACAAAAGACCTGTGCTTCCTACACACACGGGCCATATCTGGTTCAACTCTGCTTAGGAAACTGACAAGAACAGTAGATCCTCTTCAGTCCAATACACTGTACTTGCTGGGAACAGACGCAAGTACTATTTGCCCTGTGTATGACAATGGGTGCGCAATATTGACTCTTCTTACCAGAAAACAACTCTTGCTCGTAGGACCAGAAACTGCATGTGATTCAACTCCATTTAGGACTGGGAAAAAACGCTAGCTTGCCTTACAAGAAACACACTCTACTTTTGAGAAAAGAGCACTCTTCTACTCTACTGTGTTTCCTATGGTGTCCGAACAGTGAGCTTGCTCAGAACAAAAGAACTGTGCTTACTACACACACGGGCCATATCTGGTTCAACTCTGCTTAGGAAACTGACAAGAACAGTAGCTCCTATTCAGTCCAATACACTGTACTTGCTGGGAACAGACGCAAGTGCTATTTGCACTGTGTATGGCAATGGGAGCGCAATAGTGACTCTTCTTACCAGAAAACAACTCTTACTTGTAGGACCAGAAACTGCATGGGATTCAACTCCATTTCTGACTGGGAAGTAAATCGTAGCTCGCCTTTCAAGGAACTCAATCTAATTTTGAGAAAAGAGCACTCATCTACTCTACTGTGTTTCCTAAGGTGTCCGCACAGTGTGCTTTCTCAGAAAAAAAGAACTGTGCTTCCTACACACACGGGCCATATCGAGTTCAACTCTGCTTAGGAACCTGACAAGAACAGTAGCTCCTCTTCATTCCAATACACTGTACTTGCTGGGAACAGACGCATGTGGTATTTGCACTGTGTATGGCAATGGGAGCGCAATAGTGACTTTCCTTACCAGAAAACAACTCTTGCTCGTAGGACCAGAAACTGCATGTGATTCCACTCCATTTAGGACTGGAAATAAACGCAAGCTCGCCTTACAAGAAACACACTCTGCTTTTGAGAAAAGAGCACTCTTCTACTCTACTGTGCTTCCTATGGTGTCCGAACAGTGAGCTTGCTCAGAACAAAAGAACTGTGCTTCGTACACACGACCATATCTAGTTCAATTCTGTTTAGGAACCTGAGAAGAACAGGAGATCCTCTTCAGTCCAATATACTGTACTTGCTGGGAACAGACGCCAGTGCTATTTGTCCTGTGTATGGCAAAGGCAGCGCAATAGTGACTCTTCTTACCATAAAACAACTCTTGCTCATAGGACCAGAAACTGCAAGTGTTTCAACTCCATTTAGGACTGGGAAACAAAAGCTAGCTCACCTTACAAGAAACACACTCTGCTTTTGAGAAAAGAGCACTCTTCTACTCTACTGTGTTTCCTATGGGGTCCGAACAGTGAGCTTGCTCAGAACAAAAGAACTATGCTTCCTACACACATGTGCCATATCTAGTTCAACTCTGCTTAGGAAACTGACAAGAACAGTAGCTCCTCTTCAGTCCAATACACTGTACTTGCTGGGAAAAGACGCGAGTGCTATTTGCCTTGTGTAGGGCAATGGGAGCACAATAGTGACTTTCTTTACCATAAAACAACTCTTGCTCGTAGGACCAGAAACTCCATGTGATTCAACTCCATTTAGGTCTGGGAAACAAATGCTAGCTCGCCTTACATGAAACACACTCTGCTTTTGAGAAAAGAGCACTCTTCTACTCTACTGTGTTTCCTATGGGGTCCGAACACTGAGCTTGCTCAGAACAAAAGAACTGTGCTTCCTACACACAAGGGCCATATCTAGTTCAACTCTGCTCTAGGAAACTGACAAGAACAGTAGCTCCTATTCAGTCCAATACTTGCTGGGAACAGACGGGAGGGCTATTTGCACTGTGTATGGCAATGGGAGCACAATAGTGACTTTCCTTACCAGAAAACAACTCTTGTTCGTAGGACCAGAAACTGCATGTGATTCCACTCCATTTAGAACTGGGAAACAAATGCTAGCTCGCCTTACAAAAACACACTCTGCTTTAGAGAAAAGGGCACTCTTTTATTCTACTGTGTTTTTTCTATGAGATCCAAACAGTGAGCTTGCTCAGAACAAAAGAACTGTGCTTCCTACACATACGGACCATATCTAGTTCAACTCTGCTTAGGAAACTGACAAGAACAGTAGCTCCTATTCACTCCAATACACTGTACTTGCGGGGAACAGACGTGAGTGCTATTTGCACTGTGTATGGCAATTGGAGCACAATAGTGACTTGACTTACCAGAAAACAACTCTTGCTCGTTGGACAAAAAACTGCATGTGACTCAACTCCATTTAGGACTGGGAAACAAATGCTAGCTCGACTTCCAAGAAACACACTCTGCTTTTCAGAAAAGAGCACTCTTCTACTCTACTGTGTTTCCTATGTGTTCCGAACAGTGATCTTGCTCAGAACAAAAAAATTGTGCTTCCTACACACACGGCCATATCTAGTTCAAGTCTGCTTAGGAACCTGACAAGAACAGTAGATCCTCTTCAGTCCAATACACTGTACTTGCTGGGAACAGATGCGAGTGCTATTTGTTCTGTGTATGTCAATGGCAGCGCAATAGTGACTCTTCTTACCAGAAAACAACTCTTGCTCGTAGGACCAGAAACTGCATGTGATTCATCTCCATTTAGGACTGGGAAACAAACTCTAGCTCGCTTTACAAGAAACACACTCTGCTTTTGAGAAAAGAACACTCTTCTACTCTACTGTGTTTCCTATAGGGCCAGAACAGTGAGCTTGCTCAGAAAAAAAGAACTGTGCTTCCTACACACACGGACCATATCTAGTTCAACTCTGCTTAGAAAACTGACAAGAACAGTAGCTGCTCTTCATTCGAATACACTGTACTTGCTGGGAACAGACGCCAGTGCTATTTGCACTTGTATGGCAATGGGAGCCCAATAGTGACTCTTCTTACCAGAAAAAAACTCTTGCTCGTAGGACCAGAAACGGCATGGGATTCAACTCCATTTCTGACTGGGAAGCAAATACTAGCTCGCCTTTCAAGAAACACAATCTAATTTTGAGAAAAGAGCTCTCATCTACTCTACTGTGTTTCCGATGGTGTCCGCACAGTGTGCTTTCTCAGAACAAAAGAACTGTGCTTCCTACACATACGAGCCATATCTAGTTCAACTCTGCTTAGGAAACTGACAAGAACAGTAGCTCCTGTTCAGTCCAATACACTGTACTTGCTGGGAACAGACGCGAGTGCTATTTGCACTATGAATGGGAATGGGAGCGCAATAGTGACTTTCCTTACCAGAAAACAACTCTTGCTCATAGGACCAGAAACTGCATGTGATTCAACTCCATTTAGGACTGGGAAACAAACCCTAGCTTGCTTTACAAGAAACACACTCTGCTTTTGAGAAAAGGGCACTCTTCTACTCTATTATGTTTCCTACCGGGTCCGAACTCTGAGCTTGCTCAGAACAAAAGACCTGTGCTTCCTACACACACGGGGCATATCTATTTCAACTCTGCTTAGGAAACTGACAAGAACAGTAGCTCCTCTTCAGTCCAATACACTGTACATGCTGGGAACAGATGCCTGTGCTATTTGCCCTGTGTATGACAATGGGAGCGCAATAGTGACTCTTCTTACCAGAAAACAACTCTTGCTCGTAGGGCCACAAACTGCATGGGATTCAACTTCATTTAGTACTGGGTAACAAACGCTGTCTCGCCTTACAGGAAACACACTCTGCTTTTGAGAAAAGGGCACTCTTCTATTCTATTGTGTTTCCTACGGGGTCCGAACTGTGAGCTTGCTCAGAACAAAAGAACTGTGAGTCCTACACACACGGGCCATATCTAGTTCAACTCTGCTTAGGAAACTGACAAGAACAGTAGCTGCTCTTCAGTCCAATACACTGTACTTGCTGGGAACAGACGCGAGTGCTATTTGCACTGTGTATGGCAATGGGAGCGCAATAGTGACTCTTCTTACCAGAAAACAACTCTTGCTCGTAGTACCAGAAACTGCATGGGACTCAACTCCATTTCTGACTGGGAAACAAACACTAGCTCGACTTTCAAGAAAAACAATCAAATTTTGAGAATAGAGCACTCATCTACTCTACTGTGTTTCCTATGATGTCCGCATAGTGTCCTTTCTCAGAACAAAAGAACTGTGCTTCCTACACACATGGGATATATCTGGTTCAACTCCTCTTATGAAAATGACAAGAACAGTAGCTCCTCTTCAGTCCAATACACTGTACTTGCTGGGAACAGACGCGAGTGCTATTTGCACTATGTATGGCAATGGGAGCGCAATAGTGACTTTCCTTACCAGAAAACAACTCTTGCTCATAGGACCAGAAACTGGATGTGATTCAACTCCATTTAGGACTGGGAAACAAATGCTAGCTCGCCTTACAAGGAACACACTCTGCTTTTGAGAAAAGGGCACTCTTCTACTCTATTGTGTTTTCTACTGGGTCCGAACTGTGAGCTTGCTCAGAACAAAAGACCTGTGCTTCCTACACACACGGGCCATATCTGGTTCAACTCTGCTTAGGAAACTGACAAGAACAGTAGATCCTCTTCAGTCCAATACACTGTACTTGCTGGGAACAGACGCAAGTACTATTTGCCCTGTGTATGACAATGGGTGCGCAATATTGACTCTTCTTACCAGAAAACAACTCTTGCTCGTAGGACCAGAAACTGCATGGGATTTAACTCCATTTAGGACTGGGAAAAAAACGCTAGCTTGCCTTACAAGAAACACACTCTACTTTTGAGAAAAGAGCACTCTTCTACTCTACTGTGTTTCCTATGGTGTCCGAACAGTGAGCTTGCTCAGAACAAAAGAACTGTGCTTACTACACACACGGGCCATATCTGGTTCAACTCTGCTTAGGAAACTGACAAGAACAGTAGCTCCTATTCAGTCCAATACACTGTACTTGCTGGGAACAGACGCAAGTGCTATTTGCACTGTGTATGGCAATGGGAGCGCAATAGTGACTCTTCTTACCAGAAAACAACTCTTACTTGTAGGACCAGAAACTGCATGGGATTCAACTCCATTTCTGACTGGGAAGTAAATCGTAGCTCGCCTTTCAAGGAACTCAATCTAATTTTGAGAAAAGAGCACTCATCTACTCTACTTTGTTTCCTAAGTTGTCCGCACAGTGTGCTTTCTCAGAAAAAAAGAACTGTGTTTCCTACACACACGGGCCATATCTAGTTCAACTCCTCTTAGGAAAATGACAAGAACAGTAGCTCCTCTTCAGTCCAATACACTGTACTTCCTGGGAAAAGACGCGAGTGCTATTTGCACTATGTATGGCAATGGGAGCGCAATAGTGACTTTCCTTACCAGAAAACAACTCTTGCTCATAGGACCAGAAACTGCAAGTGATACAACTCCATTTAGGACTGGGAAACAAACGCTAGCTCGCCTTACAAGAAACACACTCTGCTTTTGAGAAAAGAGCACTCTTCTACTCTACTGTGTTTCCTATAGGTCCAGAACAGTAAGCTTGCTCAGAAAAAGAGAACTGTGCTTCCTACACACACGGGCCATATCGAGTTCAACTCTGCTTAGGAACCTGACAAGAACAGTAGCTCCTCTTCATTCCAATACACTGTACTTGCTGGGAACAGACGCATGTGCTATTTGCACTGTGTATGGCAATGGGAGCGCAATAGTGACTTTCCTTACCAGAAAACAACTCTTGCTCGTAGGACCAGAAACTGCATGTGATTCCACTCCATTTAGGACTGGAAATAAACGCAAGCTCGCCTTACAAGAAACACACTCTGCTTTTGAGAAAAGAGCACTCTTCTACTCTACTGTGCTTCCTATGGTGTCCGAACAGTGAGCTTGCTCAGAACAAAAGAACTGTGCTTCGTACACACGACCATATCTAGTTCAATTCTGTTTAGGAACCTGACAAGAACAGGAGATCCTCTTCAGTCCAATATACTGTACTTGCTGGGAACAGACGCCAGTGCTATTTGTCCTGTGTATGGCAAAGGCAGCGCAATAGTGACTCTTCTTACCATAAAACAACTCTTGCTCATAGGACCAGAAACTGCAAGTGTTTCAACTCCATTTAGGACTGGGAAACAAAAGCTAGCTCACCTTACAAGAAACACACTCTTCTTTTGAGAAAAGAGCACTCTTCTACTCTACTGTGTTTCCTATGGGGTCCGAACAGTGAGCTTGCTCAGAACAAAAGAACTATGCTTCCTACACACACGTGCCATATCTAGTTCAACTCTGCTTAGGAAACTGACAAGAACAGTAGCTCCTCTTCAGTCCAATACACTTTACTTGCTGGGAACAGACGCGAGTGCTATTTGCACTGTGTATGGCAATTATAGCACAATAGTGACTCGTCTTACCAGAAAACAACTCTTGCTCGTAGGACCAAAAACTGCATGTGACTCAACTCCATTTAGGACTGGGAAACAAACGCTAGCTCGACTTCCAAGAAACACACTCTGCTTTTGAGAAAAGAGCACTCTTCTACTCTACTGTGCTTCCTACATTGCCAGAACAGTGAGCTTGCTCAGAAAAAAAGAACTGTGCATCCTACACACACGGGCCCTACCTAGTTCAACTCTTCTTAGGAAACTGAGAAGAACAGTAGCTCCTCTTCAGTCCAATACACTGTACTTGCTGGGAACAGACGGCAGGGCTATTTGCACTGTGCATGGCAATGGAGGCGCAATAGTGACTTTCTTTACCAGAAAACAACTCTTGCTCGTAGGACCAGAAACTGCATGTGATTCAACTCCATTTAGGACTGGGAAACAAACGGTAGCTCGCCTTACAAGAAACACACTCTGCTTTAGAGAAAAGAGCACTCTTCTACTCTACTGTGTTTTGGACCTATGGGGTCCAAACAGTGAGCTTGCTCAGAACAAAAGAACTGTGCTTCCTACACACACGGACCATATCTAGTTCAACTCTGCTTAGTAAACTGACAAGAACAGTAGCTCCTATTCAGTCCAATACACTGTACTTGCTGGGAAAAGACGCGAGTGCTATTTGCCTTGTGTAGGGCAATGGGAGCACAATAGTGACTTTCTTTACCATAAAACAACTCTTGCTCGTAGGACCAGAAACTCCATGTGATTCAACTCCATTTAGGTCTGGGAAACAAATGCTAGCTCGCCTTACATGAAACACACTCTGCTTTTGAGAAAAGAGCACTCTTCTACTCTACTGTGTTTCCTATGGGGTCCGAACACTGAGCTTGCTCAGAACAAAAGAACTGTGCTTCCTACACACAAGGGCCATATCTAGTTCAACTCAGCTCTAGGAAACTGACAAGAACAGTAGCACCTATTCAGTCCAATACTTGCTGGGAACAGACGGGAGGGCTATTTGCACTGTGTATGGCAATGGGAGCACAATAGTGACTTTCCTTACCAGAAAACAACTCTTGTTCGTAGGACCAGAAACTGCATGTGATTCCACTCCATTTAGAACTGGGAAACAAATGCTAGCTCGCCTTACAAAAACACACTCTGCTTTAGAGAAAAGGGCACTCTTTTATTCTACTGTGTTTTTTCTATGCGATCCAAACAGTGAGCTTGCTCAGAACAAAAGAACTGTGCTTCCTACACATACGGACCATATCTAGTTCAACTCTGCTTAGGAAACTGACAAGAACAGTAGCTCCTATTCACTCCAATACACTGTACTTGCGGGGAACAGACGTGAGTGCTATTTGCACTGTGTATGGCAATTGGAGCACAATAGTGACTTGACTTACCAGAAAACAACTCTTGCTCGTTGGACAAAAAACTGCATGTGACTCAACTCCATTTAGGACTGGGAAACAAATGCTAGCTCGACTTCCAAGAAACACACTCTGCTTTTCAGAAAAGAGCACTCTTCTACTCTACTGTGTTTCCTATGTGTTCCGAACAGTGATCTTGCTCAGAACAAAAAAATTGTGCTTCCTACACACACGGCCATATCTAGTTCAAGTCTGCTTAGGAACCTGACAAGAACAGTAGATCCTCTTCAGTCCAATACACTGTACTTGCTGGGAACAGATGCGAGTGCTATTTGTTCTGTGTATGTCAATGGCAGCGCAATAGTGACTCTTCTTACCAGAAAACAACTCTTGCTCGTAGGACCAGAAACTGCATGTGATTCATCTCCATTTAGGACTGGGAAACAAACTCTAGCTCGCTTTACAAGAAACACACTCTGCTTTTGAGAAAAGAACACTCTTCTACTCTACTGTGTTTCCTATAGGGCCAGAACAGTGAGCTTGCTCAGAAAAAAAGAACTGTGCTTCCTACACACACGGACCATATCTAGTTCAACTCTGCTTAGAAAACTGACAAGAACAGTAGCTGCTCTTCATTCGAATACACTGTACTTGCTGGGAACAGACGCCAGTGCTATTTGCACTTGTATGGCAATGGGAGCCCAATAGTGACTCTTCTTACCAGAAAAAAACTCTTGCTCATAGGACCAGAAACGGCATGGGATTCAACTCCATTTCTGACTGGGAAGCAAATACTAGCTCGCCTTTCAAGAAACACAATCTAATTTTGAGAAAAGAGCTCTCATCTACTCTACTGTGTTTCCGATGGTGTCCGCACAGTGTGCTTTCTCAGAACAAAAGAACTGTGCTTCCTACACATACGAGCCATATCTAGTTCAACTCTGCTTAGGAAACTGACAAGAACAGTAGCTCCTGTTCAGTCCGATACACTGTACTTGCTGGGAACAGACGCGAGTGCTATTTGCACTATGAATGGGAATGGGAGCGCAATAGTGACTTTCCTTACCAGAAAACAACTCTTGCTCATAGGACCAGAAACTGCATGTGATTCAACTCCATTTAGGACTGGGAAACAAACCCTAGCTTGCTTTACAAGAAACACACTCTGCTTTTGAGAAAAGGGCACTCTTCTACTCTATTATGTTTCCTACCGGGTCCGAACTCTGAGCTTGCTCAGAACAAAAGACCTGTGCTTCCTACACACACGGGGCATATCTATTTCAACTCTGCTTAGGAAACTGACAAGAACAGTAGCTCCTCTTCAGTTCAATACACTGTACATGCTGGGAACAGATGCCTGTGCTATTTGCCCTGTGTATGACAATGGGAGCGCAATAGTGACTCTTCTTACCAGAAAACAACTCTTGCTCGTAGGACCACAAACTGCATGGGATTCAACTTCATTTAGTACTGGGTAACAAACGCTGTCTCGCCTTACAGGAAACACACTCTGCTTTTGAGAAAAGGGCACTCTTCTATTCTATTGTGTTTCCTACGGGGTCCGAACTGTGAGCTTGCTCAGAACAAAAGAACTGTGAGTCCTACACACACGGGCCATATCTAGTTCAACTCTGCTTAGGAAACTGACAAGAACAGTAGCTGCTCTTCAGTCCAATACACTGTACTTGCTGGGAACAGACGCGAGTGCTATTTGCACTGTGTATGGCAATGGGAGCGCAATAGTGACTCTTCTTACCAGAAAACAACTCTTGCTCGTAGTACCAGAAACTGCATGGGACTCAACTCCATTTCTGACTGGGAAACAAACACTAGCTCGACTTTCAAGAAAAACAATCAAATTTTGAGAATAGAGCACTCATCTACTCTACTGTGTTTCCTATGATGTCCGCATAGTGTCCTTTCTCAGAACAAAAGAACTGTGCTTCCTACACACATGGGATATATCTGGTTCAACTCCTCTTATGAAAATGACAAGAACAGTAGCTCCTCTTCAGTCCAATACACTGTACTTGCTGGGAACAGACGCGAGTGCTATTTGCACTATGTATGGGAATGGGAGCGCAATAGTGACTTTCCTTACCAGAAAACAACTCTTGCTCATAGGACCAGAAACTGGATGTGATTCAACTCCATTTAGGACTGGGAAACAAATGCTAGCTCGCCTTACAAGGAACACACTCTGCTTTTGAGAAAAGGGCACTCTTCTACTCTATTGTGTTTTCTACTGGGTCCGAACTGTGAGCTTGCTCAGAACAAAAGACCTGTGCTTCCTACACACACGGGCCATATCTGGTTCAACTCTGCTTAGGAAACTGACAAGAACAGTAGATCCTCTTCAGTCCAATACACTGTACTTGCTGGGAACAGACGCAAGTACTATTTGCCCTGTGTATGGCAATGGGAGCGCAATAGTGACTTTCCTTACCAGAAAACAACTCTTGCTCATAGGACCAGAAACTGCAAGTGATTCAACTCCATTTAGGACTGGGAAACAAACGCTAGCTCGCCTTACAAGAAACACACTCTGCTTTTGAGAAAAGAGCACTCTTCTACTCTACTGTGTTTCCTATAGGTCCAGAACAGTGAGCTTGCTCAGAACAAGAGATCTGTGCTTCCTACACACACGGGCCATATCGAGTTCAACTCTGCTTAGGAACCTGACAAGAACAGTAGCTCCTCTTCATTCCAATACACTGTACTTGCTGGGAACAGACGCATGTGCTATTTGCACTGTGTATGGCAATGGGAGCGCAATAGTGACTTTCCTTACCATAAAACAACTCTTGCTCGTAGGACCAGAAACTGCATGTGATTCCACTCCATTTAGGACTGGAAATAAACGCAAGCTCGCCTTACAAGAAACACACTCTGCTTTAGGGAAAAGAGCACTCTTCTACTCTACTGTGCTTCCTATGGTGTCCGAACAGTGAGCTTGCTCAGAACAAAAGAACTGTGCTTCGTACACACGACCATATCTAGTTCAATTCTGTTTAGGAACCTGACAAGAACAGGAGATCCTCTTCAGTCCAATATACTGTACTTGCTGGGAACAGACGCCAGTGCTATTTGTCCTGTGTATGGCAATGTCAGCGCAATAGTGACTCTTCTTACCATAAAACAACTCTTGCTCATAGGACCAGAAACTGCAAGTGTTTCAACTCCATTTAGGACTGGGAAACAAAAGCTAGCTCACCTTACAAGAAACACACTCTGCTTTTGAGAAAAGAGCACTCTTCTACTCTACTGTGTTTCCTATGGGGTCCGAACAGTGAGCTTGCTCAGAACAAAAGAACTATGCTTCCTACACACACGTGCCATATCTAGTTCAACTCTGCTTAGGAAACTGACAAGAACAGTAGCTCCTCTTCAGTCCAATACACTTTACTTGCTGGGAACAGACGCGAGTGCTATTTGTACTGTGTATGGCAATTGGAGCACAATAGTGACTCGTCTTACCAGAAAACAACTCTTGCTCGTAGGACCAAAAACTGCATGTGACTCAACTCCATTTAGGACTGGGAAACAAACGCTAGCTCGACTTCCAAGAAACACACTCTGCTTTTGAGAAAAGAGCACTCTTCTACTCTACTGTGCTTCCTATATTGCCAGAACAGTGAGCTTGCTCAGAAAAAAAGAACTGTGCATCCTACACACACGGGCCCTACCTAGTTCAACTCTTCTTAGGAAACTGAGAAGAACAGTAGCTCCTCTTCAGTCCAATACACTGTACTTGCTGGGAACAGACGGCAGGGCTATTTGCACTGTGCATGGCAATGGGAGCGCAATAGTGACTTTCTTTACCAGAAAACAACTCTTGCTCGTAGGACCAGAAACTGCATGTGATTCAACTCCATTTAGGACTGGGAAAAAAACGGTAGCTCGCCTTACATGAAACACACTCTGCTTTTGAGAAAAGAGCACTCTTCTACTCTACTGTGTTTCCTATAGGGTCCGAACACTGAGCTTGCTCAGAACAAAAGAACTGTGCTTCCTACACACAAGGGCCATATCTAGTTCAACTCTGCTTAGGAAACTGACAAGAACAGTAGCTCCTATTCAGTCCAATACTTGCTGGGAACAGACGGGAGGGCTATTTGCACTGTGTATGGCAATGGGAGCACAATAGTGACTTTCCTTACCAGAAAACAACTCTTGTTCGTAGGACCAGAAACTGCATGTGATTCCACTCCATTTAGAACTGGGAAACAAATGCTAGCTCGCCTTACAAAAACACACTCTGCTTTAGAGAAAAGGGCACTCTTTTATTCTACTGTGTTTCCTATGAGATCCAAACAGTGAGCTTGCTCAGAACAAAAGAACTGTGCTTCCTACACATACGGACCATATCTAGTTCAACTCTGCTTAGGAAACTGACAAGAACAGTAGCTCCTATTCACTCCAATACACTGTACTTGCTGGGAAAAGACTCGAGTGCTATTTGCCTTGTATAGGGTAATGGGAGCGCAATAGTGACTTTCCTTACCAGAAAACAACTCTTGCTCGTAGGACCAGAAACTGCATGTGATTCAACTCCATTTAGGACTAGGAAACAAACGCTAGCTCGCCTTACAAAAACACACTCTGCTTTTGAGAAAAGAGCACTCTTATACTCTACTGTGTTTCCTATGGTGTCCGAACAGTGAGCTTGCTCAGAACAAAAGAACTGTGCTTCCTACACACATGGCCATATCTAGTTCAATTCTGCTTAGGAACCTGAAAATAACAGTAGATCCTCTTCAGTCCAATACACTGTACGTGCTGGGAACAGACGCCAGTGCTATTTGTCCTGTGTATATGCAATGGCAGCACAATAGTGACTCTTCTTACCATAAAACAACTCTTGATCGTAGGACCAGAAACTGCATGTGATTCAACTCCATTTAGGACTGGGAAACAAAAGCTAGCTCACCTTACAGAAACACACTGTGCTTTAGAGAAAAGAGCACTCTTCTACTCTACTGTGTTTCCTATAGGGCCAGAACAGTGAGCTTGCTCAGAACAAAGAACTGTGCTTCCTACACACGGGCCATATCTAGTTCAACTCTGCTTAGGAAACTGACAAGAACAGTAGCTGCTCTTCAGTCCAATACACTGTACTTGCTGGGAACAGACGCGAGTGCTATTTGCACTGTGTATGGCAATGGGAGCGCAATAGTGACTCTTCTTACCAGAAAACAACTCTTGCTCGTAGTACCAGAAACTGCATGGGACTCAACTCCATTTCTGACTGGGAAACAAACACTAGCTCGACTTTCAAGAAAAACAATCAAATTTTGAGAATAGAGCACTCATCTACTCTACTGTGTTTCCTATGATGTCCGCATAGTGTCCTTTCTCAGAACAAAAGAACTGTGCTTCCTACACACATGGGATATATCTGGTTCAACTCCTCTTATGAAAATGACAAGAACAGTAGCTCCTCTTCAGTCCAATATACTGTACTTGCTGGGAACAGACGCGAGTGCTATTTGCACTATGTATGGGAATGGGAGCGCAATAGTGACTTTCCTTACCAGAAAACAACTCTTGCTCATAGGACCAGAAACTGGATGTGATTCAACTCCATTTAGGACTGGGAAACAAATGCTAGCTCGCCTTACAAGGAACACACTCTGCTTTTGAGAAAAGGGCACTCTTCTACTCTATTGTGTTTTCTACTGGGTCCGAACTGTGAGCTTGCTCAGAACAAAAGACCTGTGCTTCCTACACACACGGGCCATATCTGGTTCAACTCTGCTTAGGAAACTGACAAGAACAGTAGATCCTCTTCAGTCCAATACACTGTACTTGCTGGGAACAGACGCAAGTACTATTTGCCCTGTGTATGACAATGGGTGAGCAATATTGACTCTTCTTACCAGAAAACAACTCTTGCTCGTAGGACCAGAAACTGCATGTGATTCAACTCCATTTAGGACTGGGAAAAAAATGCTAGCTTGCCTTACAAGAAACACACTCTACTTTTGAGAAAAGAGCACTCTTCTACTCTACTGTGTTTCCTATGGTGTCCGAACAGTGAGCTTGCTCAGAACAAAAGAACTGTGCTTACTACACACACGGGCCATATCTGGTTCAACTCTGCTTAGGAAACTGACAAGAACAGTAGCTCCTATTCAGTCCAATACACTGTACTTGCTGGGAACAGACGCAAGTGCTATTTGCACTGTGTATGGCAATGGGAGCGCAATAGTGACTCTTCTTACCAGAAAACAACTCTTACTTGTAGGACCAGAAACTGCATGGGATTCAACTCCATTTCTGACTGGGAAGTAAATCGTAGCTCGCCTTTCAAGGAACTCAATCTAATTTTGAGAAAAGAGCACTCATCTTCTCTACTTTGTTTCCTAAGGTGTCCGCACAGTGTGCTTTCTCAGAAAAAAAGAACTGGGTTTCCTACACACACAGGACATATCTAGTTCAACTCCTCTTAGGAAAATGACAAGAACAGTAGCTCCTCTTCAGTCCAATACACTGTACTTGCTGGGAAAAGACGCGAGTGCTATTTGCACTATATATGGCAATGGGAGCGCAATAGTGACTTTCCTTACCAGAAAACAACTCTTGCTCATAGGACCAGAAACAGCAAGTGATTCAACTCCATTTAGGACTGGGAAACAAACGCTAGCTCGCCTTACAAGAAACACACTCTGCTTTTGAGAAAAGAGCACTCTTCTACTCTACTGTGTTTCCTATAGGTCCAGAACAGTGAGCTTGCTCAGAACAAGAGAACTGTGCTTCCTACACACACGGGCCATATCGAGTTCAACTCTGCTTAGGAACCTGACAAGAACAGTAGCTCCTCTTCATTCCAATACACTGTACTTGCTGGGAACAGACGCATGTGCTATTTGCACTGTGTATGGCAATGGGAGCGCAATAGTGACTTTCCTTACCAGAAAACAACTCTTGCTCATAGGACCAGAAACTGCATGTGATTCCACTCCATTTAGGACTGGAAATAAACGCAAGCTCGCCTTACAAGAAACACACTCTGCTTTTGAGAAAAGAGCACTCTTCTACTCTACTGTGCTTCCTATGGTGTCCGAACAGTGAGCTTGCTCAGAACAAAAGAACTGTGCTTCGTACACACGACCATATCTAGTTCAATTCTGTTTAGAAACCTGACAAGAACAGGAGATCCTCTTCAGTCCAATATACTGTATGCTGGGAACAGACGCCAGTGCTATTTGTCCTGTGTATGGCAATGGCAGCGCAATAGTGACTCTTCTTTCCATAAAACAACTCTTGCTCATAGGACCAGAAACTGCAAGTGTTTCAACTCCATTTAGGACTGGGAAACAAAAGCTAGCTCACCTTACAAGAAACACACTCTGCTTTTGAGAAAAGAGCACTCTTCTACTCTACTGTGTTTCCTATGGGGTCCGAACAGTGAGCTTGCTCAGAACAAAAGAACTATGCTTCCTACACACACGTGCCATATCTAGTTCAACTCTGCTTAGGAAACTGACAAGAACAGTAGCTCCTCTTCAGTCCAATACACTTTACTTGCTGGGAACAGACGCGAGTGCTATTTGCACTGTGTATGGCAATTGGAGCACAATAGTGACTCGTCTTACCAGAAAACAACTCTTGCTCGTAGGACCAAAAACTGCATGTGACTCAACTCCATTTAGGACTGGGAAACAAACGCTAGCTCGACTTCCAAGAAACACTCTGCTTTTGAGAAAAGAGCACTCTTCTACTCTACTGTGCTTCCTATATTGCCAGAACAGTGAGCTTGCTCAGAAAAAAAGAACTGTGCATCCTACACACACGGGCCCTACCTAGTTCAACTCTTCTTAGGAAACTGAGAAGAACAGTAGCTCCTCTTCAGTCCAATACACTGTACTTGCTGGGAACAGACGGCAGGGCTATTTGCACTGTGCATGGCAATGGGAGCGCAATAGTGACTTTCTTTACCAGAAAACAACTCTTGCTCATAGGACCAGAAACTGCATGTGATTCAACTCCATTTAGGACTGGGAAACAAACGGTAGCTCGCCTTACAAGAAACACACTCTGCTTTAGAGAAAAGAGCACTCTTCTACTCTACTGTGTTTCCTATGGGGTCCAAACAGTGAGCTTGCTCAGAACAAAAGAACTGTGCTTCCTACACACACGGACCATATCTAGTTCAACTCTGCTTAGGAAACTGACAAGAACAGTAGCTCCTATTCAGTCCAATACACTGTACTTGCTGGGAAGAGACGCGAGTGCTATTTGCCTTGTGTAGGGCAATGGGAGCACAATAGTGACTTTCCTTACCATAAAACAACTCTTGCTCGTAGGACCAGAAACTCCATGTGATTCAACTCCATTTAGGTCTGGGAAACAAATGCTAGCTCGCCTTACATGAAACACACTCTGCTTTTGAGAAAAGAGCACTCTTCTACTCTACTGTGTTTCCTATGGGGTCCGAACACTGAGCTTGCTCAGAACAAAAGAACTGTGCTTCCTACACACAAGGGCCATATCTAGTTCAACTCAGCTCTAGGAAACTGACAAGAACAGTAGCTCCTATTCAGTCCAATACTTGCTGGGAACAGACGGGAGGGCTATTTGCACTGTGTATGGCAATGGGAGCACAATAGTGACTTTCCTTACCAGAAAACAACTCTTGTTCGTAGGACCAGAAACTGCATGTGATTCCACTCCATTTAGAACTGGGAAACAAATGCCAGCTCACCTTACAAAAACACACTCTGCTTTAGAGAAAAGGGCACTCTTTTATTCTACTGTGTTTCCTATGAGATCCAAACAGTGAGCTTGCTCAGAACAAAAGAACTGTGCTTCCTACACATACGGATCATATCTAGTTCAACTCTGATTAGGAAACTGACAAGAACAGTAGCTCCTATTCACTCCAATACACTGTACTTGCTGGGAAAAGACTCGAGTGCTATTTGCCTTGTATAGGGTAATGGGAGCGCAATAGTGACTTTCCTTACCAGAAAACAACTCTTGCTCGTAGGACCAGAAACTGCATGTGATTCAACTCCATTTAGGACTAGGAAACAAACGCTAGCTCGCCTTACAAAAACACACTCTGCTTTTGAGAAAAGAGCACTCTTATACTCTACTGTGTTTCCTATGGTGTCCGAACAGTGAGCTTGCTCAGAACAAAAGAACTGTGCTTCCTACACACATGGGCCATATCTAGTTCAATTCTGCTTAGGAACCTGACAATAACAGTAGATCCTCTTCAGTCCAATACACTGTACGTGCTGGAAACAGACGCCAGTGCTATTTGTCCTGTGTATGGCAATGGCAGCACAATAGTGACTCTTCTTACCATAAAACAACTCTTGATCGTAGGACCAGAAACTGCATGTGATTCAACTCCATTTAGGACTGGGAAACAAAAGCTAGCTCACCTTACAGAAACACACTGTGCTTTAGAGAAAAGAGCACTCTTCTACTCTACTGTGTTTCCTATAGGGCCAGAACAGTGAGCTTGCTCAGAACAAAGAACTGTGCTTCCAACACATGGGCCATATCTACTTCAACTCTGCTTAGGAAACTGACAAGAACAGTAGCTCCTCTTCAGTCCGATACACTGTACTTGCAGGGAACAGACACGAGTGCTATTTGCACTGTGTATGGCAATTGGAGCACAATAGTGACTCGCCCTACCAGAAAACAACTCTTGCTCGTAGGACAAAAACCTGCATGGGACTCAACTCCACTAGGACAGGGAAACAAACACTAGATCGCCTTACTAGAAACACACTCTGCTTTTGAGAAAAGAGCACTCTTCTACTATACTGTGTTTCCTATGGGGTCCGAATACTGAGCTTGCTCAGAACAAAAGAACTGTGCTTCCTACACACACGGCCATATCTAGTTCTATTCTGCTTAGGAACCAGACAAGAACAGTAGATTCTCTTCAGTCCGATACACTGTACTTGCTGGGAACAGACGCCAGTGCTATTTGTCCTGAGTATGGCAATGGCAGCGAAATAGTGACACTTCTTACCATAAAACAACTCTTGCTCGTAGGACCAGAAACTGCATGTAATTCAACTCCATTTAGGACTGGGAAACAAAAGCTAGCTCACCTTACAAGAAACACACTCTGCTTTAGAGAAAAGAGCACACTTCTACTCTGCTGTGTTTCCTATAGGGCCAGAACAGTGAGCTTGCTCAGAACAAAAGAACTGTGCTTCCTACACACACGGGCCATATCTAGTTCAACTCTACTTAGGAAACTGACAAGAACAGTAACTCTTATTCAGTCCAATACACTGAACTTGCTGGGAAAAGACGCGAGTGCTATTTGCCTTGTGAAAGGCAATGGGCGCGCAATAGTGACTTTCCTTTCCAGAAAACAACTCTTGTTCTTAGGACCAGAAACTGCATGTGACTCAAATCCATTTAGGACTGGGAAACAAACGCTAGCTCGCCTTACAAGAAACACACTCTGCTTTTGAGAAAAGAGCACTCTTCTCCTCTACTGTGTTTCCTATGGGGTCTGAACAGTGAGCTTGCTCAGAACAAAAGAACTGTGCTTCCTACACACACGGGCCATATCTAGTTCAACTCTGCTTAGGAAACTGACAAGAACAGTAGCTCCTCTTCAGTCCGATACACTGTACTTGCTGGGAACAGACGCGAGATCTATTTGCACTATGTATGGCAAGGGAAGCGCAATAGTGACTTTCCTTACCAGAAAACAACTCTTGCTCGTAGGACAAAAAACTGCATGTGACTCAACTCCATTTAGGACTGGGAAACAAACGCTAGCTCGACTACCAAGAAACACACTCTGCTTTTGACAAAAGAGCACTCTTCAACTCTACTGTGTTTCCTATGTGCTCCGAACAGTGAGCTTGCTCAGAACAAAAAAACTGTGCTTCCTACACACACGGCCATATCTAGTTCAAGTCTGCTTAGGAACCTGAGAAGAACAGTAGATCCTCTTCAGTCCATTACACTGTACTTGCTGGGAACAGACGCCAGTGCTATTTGACCTGTGTATGGCAATAGCAGAGCAATAATGACTCTTCTTACCATAAAACAACTCTTGCTCATAGTACTAGAAACTGCATGTGATTCAACTCCATTTAGGACTGGGAAACAAACGCTAGCTCACCTTCCAAGAAACACACTCTGCTTTAGAGAAAAGAGCACTCTTCTACTCTACTGTATTTCCTATAGGGCCAGAACAGTGACCTTGCTCAGAACAAAAGAACTGTGCTTCCTACACAGGTCCATAACAAGTTCAACTCTGCTTAGGAAACTGACAAGAACAGTAGCTCCTCTTCCGTCCAATACACTGTACTTGCTGGGAACAGACACGATGCTATTTGCACTGTGTATGGCAATGGGAGCGCAATAGTGACTTTCCTTACCAGAAAACAACTCTTGCTCGTAGGACCAGTAACTGCATGTGATTCAAATACATTTAGGATTGGGAAGCAAATGCTAGCTCGCCTTACATGAAAAACACTCTGCTTTTGAGAAAAGAGCACTCTTCTAGTCTACTGTGCTTCCTATGGGGTCCGAACAGTGAGCTTGCTAAGAACAAAATAACTGTGCTTCCTACACACACGGGCCATAACTAGTTCAACTCTGCTTATGAAACTGACAAGAACAGTAGCTCCTCTTCAGTCCAATACACTGTACTTGCAGGAAACATACGTGAGTGCTATTTGCACTGTGTATGGCAATTGGAGCCTTATAGTGACTTGTCTTACCAGAGAAAAACTCTTGCTTGTAGGACAAAAAACTGCATTTGACTCAACTCCATTTAGGACTGGGAAACAAACGCTAGCTCGACTTCCAAGAAACACACTCTGCTTTTGAGAAAAGAGCACTCTTCTACTCTACTGTGTTTCCTATGTGTTCCGAAAAGTGAGCTTGCTCAGAACAAAAAAACTGTGCTTCCTACACACACGGCCATATCTAGTTCAAGTCTGCTTAGGAACCTGGCAGGAACAGTAGATCCTCTTCAGTCCAATACACTGTACTTGCTGGGAACAGACGCCAGTGCTATTTGTCCTGTGTATGGCATAGGCAGCGCAATAGTGACTCTTCTTACCAGAAAACAACTCTTGCTCGTAGGACCAGAGACTGCATGTGATTCAACTCCATTTAGGACTGGGAAACAAACTCTAGCTCACTTTACAAGAAACACACTCTGCTTTTGAGAAAAGAGCACTCTTCTACTCTACTGTGTTTCCTATGGGGTCCGAAGAGTGAGCTTGCTCAGAACAAAAGAACTGTGCTTCCTACACACACGGGCCATATCTAGTTCAACTCTGCTTAGGAAACTGACAAGAACAGTAGCTCCTCTTCAGTCCAATACACTGTACTTGCTGGGAACAGACGGGAGGGCTATTTGCACTGTGTATGGCAATGGCAGCGCAATAGTGACTTTCCTTACCAGAAAACTACTCTTGCTCGTAGGACCAGAAACTGCATGTGATTCAACTCCTTTTAGGACTGGGAAACAAACGGTAGCTCGCCTTACAAAACACACTCTGCTTTAGAGAAAAGAGCACTCTTCTACTCTACTGTGTTTCCTATGGGGTCCAAACAGTGAGCTTGCTCAGAACAAAAGAACTGTGCTGGTTACACACACGGATCATATCTAGTTCAACTCTGTTTAGGAAACTGACAAGAACAGTAGCTCCTATTCAGTCCAATACATTGTACTTGCTGGGAAAAGACGCGAGTGCTATTTGCCTTGTGTAGGGCAATGGGAGCGCAATAGTGACTTTTCTTACCAGAAAACAACTCTTGTTCGTAGGACCAGAAACTGCATGTGATTCAACTCCATTTAGGACTAGGAAACAAACGCTAGCTCGCCTTACAAAAACACACTCTGCTTTTGAGAAAAGAGCACTCTTCTACTCTACTGTGTTTCCTATGGTGTCCGAACAGTGAGCTTGCTCAGAACAAAAGAACTGTGCTTCCTACACGCACGGCCATATCTAGTTCAATTCTGCTTAGGAACCTGACAAGAACAGTAGATCCTCTTCAATCCAATACACTGTACTTGCTGGTAACAGACGCCAGTGCTATTTGTCGGGTGTATGGCAATGGCAGCGCAATAGTGACTCTTCTTACCATAAAACATCTCTTGATCGTAGGACCAGAAACTGCATGTTATTCAACTCCATTTTGGACTGGGAAACAAATGCTAACTCGCCTTACAAGAAACACACTCTGCTTTAGAGAAAAGAGCTCTCTTCTACTCTACTGTGTTTCCTATGAGGTCCGAACAGTGAGCTTGCTCAGAACAAAACAACCGTGCTTCCTACACGCACGGGCCATATTCAGTTCAACTCTGCTTAGGAAACTGACAAGAACAGTAGCTCCTCTTCAGTCCAATACACTGTACTTGCGGGGAACAGACACGAGTGCTATTTGCACAGTGTATGGCAATTGGAGCACAATAATGACTTGTCTTACCAGAAAACAACTGTTGCTCGTAGGACAAAAAACTGCATGTGACTCAACTCCATTTAGGACTGGGAAACAAACACTAGCTCGACTTCCAATTAGCACACTCTGCTTTTGAGAAAAGAGCACTCTTCTACTCTACTGTGTTTCCTATGTGTTCCGAACAGTGATCTTGCTCAGAACAAAAAAATTGTGCTTCCTACACACACGGCCATATCTAGTTCAAGTCTGCTTAGGAACCTGACAAGAACAGTAGATCCTCTTCAGTCCAATACACTGTACTTGCTGGGAACAGATGCGAGTGCTATTTGTTCTGTGTATGTCAATGGCAGCGCAATAGTGACTCTTCTTACCAGAAAACAACTCTTGCTCGTAGGACCAGAAACTGCATGTGATTCATCTCCATTTAGGACTGGGAAACAAACTCTAGCTCGCTTTACAAGAAACACACTCTGCTTTTGAGAAAAGAACACTCTTCTACTCTACTGTGTTTCCTATAGGGCCAGAACAGTGAGCTTGCTCAGAAAAAAAGAACTGTGCTTCCTACACACACGGACCATATCTAGTTCAACTCTGCTTAGAAAACTGACAAGAACAGTAGCTGCTCTTCATTCGAATACACTGTACTTGCTGGGAACAGACGCCAGTGCTATTTGCACTTGTATGGCAATGGGAGCCCAATAGTGACTCTTCTTACCAGAAAAAAACTCTTGCTCGTAGGACCAGAAACGGCATGGGATTCAACTCCATTTCTGACTGGGAAGCAAATACTAGCTCGCCTTTCAAGAAACACAATCTAATTTTGAGAAAAGAGCTCTCATCTACTCTACTGTGTTTCCGATGGTGTCCGCACAGTGTGCTTTCTCAGAACAAAAGAACTGTGCTTCCTACACATACGAGCCATATCTAGTTCAACTCTGCTTAGGAAACTGACAAGAACAGTAGCTCCTGTTCAGTCCAATACACTGTACTTGCTGGGAACAGACGCGAGTGCTATTTGCACTATGAATGGGAATGGGAGCGCAATAGTGACTTTCCTTACCAGAAAACAACTCTTGCTCATAGGACCAGAAACTGCATGTGATTCAACTCCATTTAGGACTGGGAAACAAACCCTAGCTTGCTTTACAAGAAACACACTCTGCTTTTGAGAAAAGGGCACTCTTCTACTCTATTATGTTTCCTACCGGGTCCGAACTCTGAGCTTGCTCAGAACAAAAGACCTGTGCTTCCTACACACACGGGGCATATCTATTTCAACTCTGCTTAGGAAACTGACAAGAACAGTAGCTCCTCTTCAGTCCAATACACTGTACATGCTGGGAACAGATGCCTGTGCTATTTGCCCTGTGTATGACAATGGGAGCGCAATAGTGACTCTTCTTACCAGAAAACAACTCTTGCTCGTAGGACCACAAACTGCATGGGATTCAACTTCATTTAGTACTGGGTAACAAACGCTGTCTCGCCTTACAGGAAACACACTCTGCTTTTGAGAAAAGGGCACTCTTCTATTCTATTGTGTTTCCTACGGGGTCCGAACTGTGAGCTTGCTCAGAACAAAAGAACTGTGAGTCCTACACACACGGGCCATATCTAGTTCAACTCTGCTTAGGAAACTGACAAGAACAGTAGCTGCTCTTCAGTCCAATACACTGTACTTGCTGGGAACAGACGCGAGTGCTATTTGCACTGTGTATGGCAATGGGAGCGCAATAGTGACTCTTCTTACCAGAAAACAACTCTTGCTCGTAGTACCAGAAACTGCATGGGACTCAACTCCATTTCTGACTGGGAAACAAACACTAGCTCGACTTTCAAGAAAAACAATCAAATTTTGAGAATAGAGCACTCATCTACTCTACTGTGTTTCCTATGATGTCCGCATAGTGTCCTTTCTCAGAACAAAAGAACTGTGCTTCCTACACACATGGGATATATCTGGTTCAACTCCTCTTATGAAAATGACAAGAACAGTAGCTCCTCTTCAGTCCAATACACTGTACTTGCTGGGAACAGACGCGAGTGCTATTTGCACTATGTATGGCAATGGGAGCGCAATAGTGACTTTCATTACCAGAAAACAACTCTTGCTCATAGGACCAGAAACTGGATGTGATTCAACTCCATTTAGGACTGGGAAACAAATGCTAGCTCGCCTTACAAGGAACACACTCTGCTTTTGAGAAAAGGGCACTCTTCTACTCTATTGTGTTTTCTACTGGGTCCGAACTGTGAGCTTGCTCAGAACAAAAGACCTGTGCTTCCTACACACACGGGCCATATCTGGTTCAACTCTGCTTAGGAAACTGACAAGAACAGTAGATCCTCTTCAGTCCAATACACTGTACTTGCTGGGAACAGACTCAAGTACTATTTGCCCTGTGTATGACAATGGGTGCGCAATATTGACTCTTCTTACCAGAAAACAACTCTTGCTCGTAGGACCAGAAACTGCATGTGATTCAACTCCATTTAGGACTGGGAAAAAAACGCTAGCTTGCCTTACAAGAAACACACTCTACTTTTGAGAAAAGAGCACTCTTCTACTCTACTGTGTTTCCTATGGTGTCCGAACAGTGAGCTTGCTCAGAACAAAAGAACTGTGCTTACTACACACACGGGCCATATCTGGTTCAACTCTGCTTAGGAAACTGACAAGAACAGTAGCTCCTATTCAGTCCAATACACTGTACTTGCTGGGAACAGACGCAAGTGCTATTTGCACTGTGTATGGCAATGGGAGCGCAATAGTGACTCTTCTTACCAGAAAACAACTCTTACTTGTAGGACCAGAAACTGCATGGGATTCAACTCCATTTCTGACTGGGAAGTAAATCGTAGCTCGCCTTTCAAGGAACTCAATCTAATTTTGAGAAAAGAGCACTCATCTACTCTACTTTGTTTCCTAAGGTGTCCGCACAGTGTGCTTTCTCAGAAAAAAAGAACTGGGTTTCCTACACACACGGGCCATATCTAGTTCAACTCCTCTTAGGAAAATGACAAGAACAGTAGCTCCTCTTCAGTCCAATACACTGTACTTCCTGGGAAAAGACGCGAGTGCTATTTGCACTATGTATGGCAATGGGAGCGCAATAGTGACTTTCCTTACCAGAAAACAACTCTTGCTCATAGGACCAGAAACTGCAAGTGATACAACTCCATTTAGGACTGGGAAACAAACGCTAGCTCGCCTTACAAGAAACACACTCTGCTTTTGAGAAAAGAGCACTCTTCTACTCTACTGTGTTTCCTATAGGTCCAGAACAGTGAGCTTGCTCAGAACAAGAGAACTGTGCTTCCTACACACACGGGCCATATCGAGTTCAACTCTGCTTAGGAACCTGACAAGAACAGTAGCTCCTCTTCATTCCAATACACTGTACTTGCTGGGAACAGACGCATGTGCTATTTGCACTGTGTATGGCAATGGGAGCGCAATAGTGACTTTCCTTACCAGAAAACAACTCTTGCTCGTAGGACCAGAAACTGCATGTGATTCCACTCCATTTAGGACTGGAAATAAACGCAAGCTCGCCTTACAAGAAACACACTCTGCTTTTGAGAAAAGAGCACTCTTCTACTCTACTGTGCTTCCTATGGTGTCCGAACAGTGAGCTTGCTCAGAACAAAAGAACTGTGCTTCGTACACACGACCATATCTAGTTCAATTCTGTTTAGGAACCTGACAAGAACAGGAGATCCTCTTCAGTCCAATATACTGTACTTGCTGGGAACAGACGCCAGTGCTATTTGTCCTGTGTATGGCAAAGGCAGCGCAATAGTGACTCTTCTTACCATAAAACAACTCTTGCTCATAGGACCAGAAACTGCAAGTGTTTCAACTCCATTTAGGACTGGGAAACAAAAGCTAGCTCACCTTACAAGAAACACACTCTTCTTTTGAGAAAAGAGCACTCTTCTACTCTACTGTGTTTCCTATGGGGTCCGAACAGTGAGCTTGCTCAGAACAAAAGAACTATGCTTCCTACACACACGTGCCATATCTAGTTCAACTCTGCTTAGGAAACTGACAAGAACAGTAGCTCCTCTTCAGTCCAATACACTTTACTTGCTGGGAACAGACGCGAGTGCAATTTGCACTGTGTATGGCAATTATAGCACAATAGTGACTCGTCTTACCAGAAAACAACTCTTGCTCGTAGGACCAAAAACTGCATGTGACTCAACTCCATTTAGGACTGGGAAACAAACGCTAGCTCGACTTCCAAGAAACACACTCTGCTTTTGAGAAAAGAGCACTCTTCTACTCTACTGTGCTTCCTATATTGCCAGAACAGTGAGCTTGCTCAGAAAAAAAGAACTGTGCATCCTACACACACGGGCCCTACCTAGTTCAACTCTTCTTAGGAAACTGAGAAGAACAGTAGCTCCTCTTCAGTCCAATACACTGTACTTGCTGGGAACAGACGGCAGGGCTATTTGCACTGTGCATGGCAATGGAGGCGCAATAGTGAATTTCTTTACCAGAAAACAACTCTTGCTCGTAGGACCAGAAACTGCATGTGATTCAACTCCATTTAGGACTGGGAAACAAACGGTAGCTCGCCTTACAAGAAAAACACTCTGCTTTAGAGAAAAGAGCACTCTTCTACTCTACTGTGTTTTGGACCTATGGGGTCCAAACAGTGAGCTTGCTCAGAACAAAAGAACTGTGCTTCCTACACACACGGACCATATCTAGTTCAACTCTGCTTAGTAAACTGACAAGAACAGTAGCTCCTATTCAGTCCAATACACTGTACTTGCTGGGAAGAGACGCGAGTGCTATTTGCCTTGTGTAGGGCAATGGGAGCACAATAGTGACTTTCTTTACCATAAAACAACTCTTGCTCGTAGGACCAGAAACTCCATGTGATTCAACTCCATTTAGGTCTGGGAAACAAATGCTAGCTCGCCTTACATGAAACACACTCTGCTTTTGAGAAAAGAGCACTCTTCTACTCTACTGTGTTTCCTATGGGGTCCGAACACTGAGCTTGCTCAGAACAAAAGAACTGTGCTTCCTACACACAAGGGCCATATCTAGTTCAACTCAGCTCTAGGAAACTGACAAGAACAGTAGCACCTATTCAGTCCAATACTTGCTGGGAACAGACGGGAGGGCTATTTGCACTGTGTATGGCAATGGGAGCACAATAGTGACTTTCCTTACCAGAAAACAACTCTTGTTCGTAGGACCAGAAACTGCATGTGATTCCACTCCATTTAGAACTGGGAAACAAATGCTAGCTCGCCTTACAAAAACACACTCTGCTTTAGAGAAAAGGGCACTCTTTTATTCTACTGTGTTTTTTCTATGCGATCCAAACAGTGAGCTTGCTCAGAACAAAAGAACTGTGCTTCCTACACATACGGACCATATCTAGTTCAACTCTGCTTAGGAAACTGACAAGAACAGTAGCTCCTATTCACTCCAATACACTGTACTTGCGGGGAACAGACGTGAGTGCTATTTGCACTGTGTATGGCAATTGGAGCACAATAGTGACTTGACTTACCAGAAAACAACTCTTGCTCGTTGGACAAAAAACTGCATGTGACTCAACTCCATTTAGGACTGGGAAACAAATGCTAGCTCGACTTCCAAGAAACACACTCTGCTTTTCAGAAAAGAGCAATCTTCTACTCTACGGTGTTTCCTATGTGTTCCGAACAGTGATCTTGCTCAGAACAAAAAAATTGTGCTTCCTACACACACGGCCATATCTAGTTCAAGTCTGCTTAGGAACCTGACAAGAACAGTAGATCCTCTTCAGTCCAATACACTGTACTTGCTGGGAACAGATGCGAGTGCTATTTGTTCTGTGTATGTCAATGGCAGCGCAATAGTGACTCTTCTTACCAGAAAACAACTCTTGCTCGTAGGACCAGAAACTGCATGTGATTCATCTCCATTTAGGACTGGGAAACAAACTCTAGCTCGCTTTACAAGAAACACACTCTGCTTTTGAGAAAAGAACACTCTTCTACTCTACTGTGTTTCCTATAGGGCCAGAACAGTGAGCTTGCTCAGAAAAAAAGAACTGTGCTTCCTACACACACGGACCATATCTAGTTCAACTCTGCTTAGAAAACTGACAAGAACAGTAGCTGCTCTTCATTCGAATACACTGTACTTGCTGGGAACAGACGCCAGTGCTATTTGCACTTGTATGGCAATGGGAGCCCAATAGTGACTCTTCTTACCAGAAAAAAACTCTTGCTCATAGGACCAGAAACGGCATGGGATTCAACTCTATTTCTGACTGGGAAGCAAATACTAGCTCGCCTTTCAAGAAACACAATCTAATTTTGAGAAAAGAGCTCTCATCTACTCTACTGTGTTTCCGATGGTGTCCGCACAGTGTGCTTTCTCAGAACAAAAGAACTGTGCTTCCTACACATACGAGCCATATCTAGTTCAACTCTGCTTAGGAAACTGACAAGAACAGTAGCTCCTGTTCAGTCCGATACACTGTACTTGCTGGGAACAGACGCGAGTGCTATTTGCACTATGAATGGGAATGGGAGCGCAATAGTGACTTTCCTTACCAGAAAACAACTCTTGCTCATAGGACCAGAAACTGCATGTGATTCAACTCCATTTAGGACTGGGAAACAAACCCTAGCTTGCTTTACAAGAAACACACTCTGCTTTTGAGAAAAGGGCACTCTTCTACTCTATTATGTTTCCTACCGGGTCCGAACTCTGAGCTTGCTCAGAACAAAAGACCTGTGCTTCCTACACACACGGGGCATATCTATTTCAACTCTGCTTAGGAAACTGACAAGAACAGTAGCTCCTCTTCAGTCCAATACACTGTACATGCTGGGAACAGATGCCTGTGCTATTTGCCCTGTGTATGACAATGGGAGCGCAATAGTGACTCTTCTTACCAGAAAACAACTCTTGCTCGTAGGACCACAGACTGCATGGGATTCAACTTCATTTAGTACTGGGTAACAAACGCTGTCTCGCCTTACAGGAAACACACTCTGCTTTTGAGAAAAGGGCACTCTTCTATTCTATTGTGTTTCCTACGGGGTCCGAACTGTGAGCTTGCTCAGAACAAAAGAACTGTGAGTCCTACACACACGGGCCATATCTAGTTCAACTCTGCTTAGGAAACTGACAAGAACAGTAGCTGCTCTTCAGTCCAATACACTGTACTTGCTGGGAACAGACGCGAGTGCTATTTGCACTGTGTATGGCAATGGGAGCGCAATAGTGACTCTTCTTACCAGAAAACAACTCTTGCTCGTAGTACCAGAAACTGCATGGGACTCAACTCCATTTCTGACTGGGAAACAAACACTAGCTCGACTTTCAAGAAAAACAATCAAATTTTGAGAATAGAGCACTCATCTACTCTACTGTGTTTCCTATGATGTCCGCATAGTGTCCTTTCTCAGAACAAAAGAACTGTGCTTCCTACACACATGGGATATATCTGGTTCAACTCCTCTTATGAAAATGACAAGAACAGTAGCTCCTCTTCAGTCCAATACACTGTACTTGCTGGGAACAGACGCGAGTGCTATTTGCACTATGTATGGCAATGGGAGCGCAATAGCGACTTTCCTTACCAGAAAACAACTCTTGCTCATAGGACCAGAAACTGGATGTGATTCAACTCCATTTAGGACTGGGAAACAAATGCTAGCTCGCCTTACAAGGAACACACTCTGCTTTTGAGAAAAGGGCACTCTTCTACTCTATTGTGTTTTCTACTGGGTCCGAACTGTGAGCTTGCTCAGAACAAAAGACCTGTGCTTCCTACACACACGGGCCATATCTGGTTCAACTCTGCTTAGGAAACTGACAAGAACAGTAGATCCTCTTCAGTCCAATACACTGTACTTGCTGGGAACAGACGCAAGTACTATTTGCCCTGTGTATGACAATGGGTGCGCAATATTGACTCTTCTTACCAGAAAACAACTCTTGCTCGTAGGACCAGAAACTGCATGTGATTCAACTCGATTTAGGACTGGGAAAAAAACGCTAGCTTGCCTTACAAGAAACACACTCTACTTTTGAGAAAAGAGTACTCTTCTACTCTACTGTGTTTCCTATGGTGTCCGAACAGTGAGCTTGCTCAGAACAAAAGAACTGTGCTTACTACACACACGGGCCATATCTGGTTCAACTCTGCTTAGGAAACTGACAAGAACAGTAGCTCCTATTCAGTCCAATACACTGTACTTGCTGGGAACAGACGCAAGTGCTATTTGCACTGTGTATGGCAATGGGAGCGCAATAGTGACTCTTCTTACCAGAAAACAACTCTTACTTGTAGGACCAGAAACTGCATGGGATTCAACTCCATTTCTGACTGGGAAGTAAATCGTAGCTCGCCTTTCAAGGAACTCAATCTAATTTTGAGAAAAGAGCACTCATCTACTCTACTTTGTTTCCTAAGTTGTCCGCACAGTGTGCTTTCTCAGAAAAAAAGAACTGTGTTTCCTACACACATGGGCCATATCTAGTTCAACTCCTCTTAGGAAAATGACAAGAACAGTAGCTCCTCTTCAGTCCAATACACTGTACTTCCTGGGAAAAGACGCGAGTGCTATTTGCACTATGTATGGCAATGGGAGCGCAATAGTGACTTTCCTTACCAGAAAACAACTCTTGCTCATAGGACCAGAAACTGCAAGTGATTCAACTCCATTTAGGACTGGGAAACAAACGCTAGCTCGCCTTACAAGAAACACACTCTGCTTTTGAGAAAAGAGCACTCTTCTACTCTACTGTGTTTCCTATAGGTCCAGAACAGTGAGCTTGCTCAGAACAAGAGATCTGTGCTTCCTACACACACGGGCCATATCGAGTTCAACTCTGCTTAGGAACCTGACAAGAACAGTAGCTCCTCTTCATTCCAATACACTGTACTTGCTGGGAACAGACGCATGTGCTATTTGCACTGTGTATGGCAATGGGAGCGCAATAGTGACTTTCCTTACCAGAAAACAACTCTTGCTCGTAGGACCAGAAACTGCATGTGATTCCACTCCATTTAGGACTGGAAATAAACGCAAGCTCGCCTTACAAGAAACACACTCTGCTTTAGGGAAAAGAGCACTCTTCTACTCTACTGTGCTTCCTATGGTGTCCGAACAGTGAGCTTGCTCAGAACAAAAGAACTGTGCTTCGTACACACGACCATATCTAGTTCAATTCTGTTTAGGAACCTGACAAGAACAGGAGATCCTCTTCAGTCCAATATACTGTACTTGCTGGGAACAGACGCCAGTGCTATTTGTCCTGTGTATGGCAATGTCAGCGCAATAGTGACTCTTCTTACCATAAAACAACTCTTGCTCATAGGACCAGAAACTGCAAGTGTTTCAACTCCATTTAGGACTGGGAAACAAAAGCTAGCTCACCTTACAAGAAACACACTCTGCTTTTGAGAAAAGAGCACTCTTCTACTCTACTGTGTTTCCTATGGGGTCCGAACAGTGAGCTTGCTCAGAACAAAAGAACTATGCTTCCTACACACACGTGCCATATCTAGTTCAACTCTGCTTAGGAAACTGACAAGAACAGTAGCTCCTCTTCAGTCCAATACACTTTACTTGCTGGGAACAGACGCGAGTGCTATTTGTACTGTGTATGGCAATTGGAGCACAATAGTGACTCGTCTTACCAGAAAACAACTCTTGCTCGTAGGACCAAAAACTGCATGTGACTCAACTCCATTTAGGACTGGGAAACAAACGCTAGCTCGACTTCCAAGAAACACACTCTGCTTTTGAGAAAAGAGCACTCTTCTACTCTACTGTGCTTCCTATATTGCCAGAACAGTGAGCTTGCTCAGAAAAAAAGAACTGTGCATCCTACACACACGGGCCCTACCTAGTTCAACTCTTCTTAGGAAACTGAGAAGAACAGTAGCTCCTCTTCAGTCCAATACACTGTACTTGCTGGGAACAGACGGCAGGGCTATTTGCACTGTGCATGGCAATGGGAGCGCAATAGTGACTTTCTTTACCAGAAAACAACTCTTGCTCGTAGGACCAGAAACTGCATGTGATTCAACTCCATTTAGGACTGGGAAACAAACGGTAGCTCGCCTTACAAGAAACACACTCTGCTTTAGAGAAAAGAGCACTCTTCTACTCTACTGTGTTTCCTATGGGGTCCAAACAGTGAGCTTGCTCAGAACAAAAGAACTGTGCTTCCTACACACACGGACCATATCTAGTTCAACTCTGCTTAGTAAACTGACAAGAACAGTAGCTCCTATTCAGTCCAATACACTGTACTTGCTGGGAAAAGACGCGAGTGCTATTTGCCTTGTGTAGGACAATGGGAGCACAAAAGTGACTTTCCTTACCATAAAACAACTCTTGCTCGTAGGACCAAAAACTCCATGTGATTCAACTCCATTTAGGTCTGGGAAACAAATGCTAGCTCGCCTTACATGAAACACACTCTGCTTTTGAGAAAAGAGCACTCTTCTACTCTACTGTGTTTCCTATAGGGTCCGAACACTGAGCTTGCTCAGAACAAAAGAACTGTGCTTCCTACACACAAGGGCCATATCTAGTTCAACTCTGCTCTAGGAAACTGACAAGAACAGTAGCTCCTATTCAGTCCAATACTTGCTGGGAACAGACGGGAGGGCTATTTGCACTGTGTATGGCAATGGGAGCACAATAGTGACTTTCCTTACCAGAAAACAACTCTTGTTCGTAGGACCAGAAACTGCATGTGATTCCACTCCATTTAGAACTGGGAAACAAATGCTAGCTCGCCTTACAAAAACACACTCTGCTTTAGAGAAAAGGGCACTCTTTTATTCTACTGTGTTTCCTATGAGATCCAAACAGTGAGCTTGCTCAGAACAAAAGAACTGTGCTTCCTACACATACGGACCATATCTAGTTCAACTCTGCTTAGGAAACTGACAAGAACAGTAGCTCCTATTCACTCCAATACACTGTACTTGCTGGGAAAAGACTCGAGTGCTATTTGCCTTGTATAGGGTAATGGGAGCGCAATAGTGACTTTCCTTACCAGAAAACAACTCTTGCTCGTAGGACCAGAAACTGCATGTGATTCAACTCCATTTAGGACTAGGAAACAAACGCTAGCTCGCCTTACAAAAACACACTCTGCTTTTGAGAAAAGAGCACTCTTATACTCTACTGTGTTTCCTATGGTGTCCGAACAGTGAGCTTGCTCAGAACAAAAGAACTGTGCTTCCTACACACATGGCCATATCTAGTTCAATTCTGCTTAGGAACCTGACAATAACAGTAGATCCTCTTCAGTCCAATACACTGTACGTGCTGGGAACAGACGCCAGTGCTATTTGTCCTGTGTATATGCAATGGCAGCACAATAGTGACTCTTCTTACCATAAAACAACTCTTGATCGTAGGACCAGAAACTGCATGTGATTCAAATCCATTTAGGACTGGGAAACAAAAGCTAGCTCACCTTACAGAAACACACTCTGCTTTAGAGAAAAGAGCACTCTTCTACTCTACTGTGTTTCCTATAGGGCCAGAACAGTGAGCTTGCTCAGAACAAAGAACTGTGCTTCCTACACACGGGCCATATCTAGTTCAACTCTGCTTAGGAAACTGACAAGAACAGTAGCTGCTCTTCAGTCCAATACACTGTACTTGCTGGGAACAGACGCGAGTGCTATTTGCACTGTGTATGGCAATGGGTGCGCAATATTGACTCTTCTTACCAGAAAACAACTCTTGCTCGTAGGACCAGAAACTGCATGTGATTCAACTCCATTTAGGACTGGGAAAAAAATGCTAGCTTGCCTTACAAGAAACACACTCTACTTTTGAGAAAAGAGCACTCTTCTACTCTACTGTGTTTCCTATGGTGTCCGAACAGTGAGCTTGCTCAGAACAAAAGAACTGTGCTTACTACACACACGGGCCATATCTGGTTCAACTCTGCTTAGGAAACTGACAAGAACAGTAGCTCCTATTCAGTCCAATACACTGTACTTGCTGGGAACAGACGCAAGTGCTATTTGCACTGTGTATGGCAATGGGAGCGCAATAGTGACTCTTCTTACCAGAAAACAACTCTTACTTGTAGGACCAGAAACTGCATGGGATTCAACTCCATTTCTGACTGGGAAGTAAATCGTAGCTCGCCTTTCAAGGAACTCAATCTAATTTTGAGAAAAGAGCACTCATCTACTCTACTTTGTTTCCTAAGGTGTCCGCACAGTGTGCTTTCTCAGAAAAAAAGAACTGGGTTTCCTACACACACGGGACATATCTAGTTCAACTCCTCTTAGGAAAATGACAAGAACAGTAGCTCCTCTTCAGTCCAATACACTGTACTTGCTGGGAAAAGACGCGAGTGCTATTTGCACTATATATGGCAATGGGAGCGCAATAGTGACTTTCCTTACCAGAAAACAACTCTTGCTCATAGGACCAGATTCAACTCCATTTAGGACTGGGAAACAAACGCTAGCTCGCCTTACAAGAAACACACTCTGCTTTTGAGAAAAGAGCACTCTTCTACTCTACTGTGTTTCCTATAGGTCCAGAACAGTGAGCTTGCTCAGAACAAGAGAACTGTGCTTCCTACACACACGGGCCATATCGAGTTCAACTCTGCTTAGGAACCTGACAAGAACAGTAGCTCCTCTTCATTCCAATACACTGTACTTGCTGGGAACAGACGCAAGTGCTATTTGCACTGTGTATGGCAATGGGAGCGCAATAGTGACTCTTCTTACCAGAAAACAACTCTTACTTGTAGGACCAGAAACTGCATGGGATTCAACTCCATTTCTGACTGGGAAGTAAATCGTAGCTCGCCTTTCAAGGAACTCAATCTAATTTTGAGAAAAGAGCACTCATCTACTCTACTTTGTTTCCTAAGTTGTCCGCACAGTGTGCTTTCTCAGAAAAAAAGAACTGTGTTTCCTACACACATGGGCCATATCTAGTTCAACTCCTCTTAGGAAAATGACAAGAACAGTAGCTCCTCTTCAGTCCAATACACTGTACTTCCTGGGAAAAGACGCGAGTGCTATTTGCACTATGTATGGCAATGGGAGCGCAATAGTGACTTTCCTTACCAGAAAACAACTCTTGCTCATAGGACCAGAAACTGCAAGTGATTCAACTCCATTTAGGACTGGGAAACAAACGCTAGCTCGCCTTACAAGAAACACACTCTGCTTTTGAGAAAAGAGCACTCTTCTACTCTACTGTGTTTCCTATAGGTCCAGAACAGTGAGCTTGCTCAGAACAAGAGATCTGTGCTTCCTACACACACGGGCCATATCGAGTTCAACTCTGCTTAGGAACCTGACAAGAACAGTAGCTCCTCTTCATTCCAATACACTGTACTTGCTGGGAACAGACGCATGTGCTATTTGCACTGTGTATGGCAATGGGAGCGCAATAGTGACTTTCCTTACCAGAAAACAACTCTTGCTCGTAGGACCAGAAACTGCATGTGATTCCACTCCATTTAGGACTGGAAATAAACGCAAGCTCGCCTTACAAGAAACACACTCTGCTTTAGGGAAAAGAGCACTCTTCTACTCTACTGTGCTTCCTATGGTGTCCGAACAGTGAGCTTGCTCAGAACAAAAGAACTGTGCTTCGTACACACGACCATATCTAGTTCAATTCTGTTTAGGAACCTGACAAGAACAGGAGATCCTCTTCAGTCCAATATACTGTACTTGCTGGGAACAGACGCCAGTGCTATTTGTCCTGTGTATGGCAATGTCAGCGCAATAGTGACTCTTCTTACCATAAAACAACTCTTGCTCATAGGACCAGAAACTGCAAGTGTTTCAACTCCATTTAGGACTGGGAAACAAAAGCTAGCTCACCTTACAAGAAACACACTCTGCTTTTGAGAAAAGAGCACTCTTCTACTCTACTGTGTTTCCTATGGGGTCCGAACAGTGAGCTTGCTCAGAACAAAAGAACTATGCTTCCTACACACACGTGCCATATCTAGTTCAACTCTGCTTAGGAAACTGACAAGAACAGTAGCTCCTCTTCAGTCCAATACACTTTACTTGCTGGGAACAGACGCGAGTGCTATTTGTACTGTGTATGGCAATTGGAGCACAATAGTGACTCGTCTTACCAGAAAACAACTCTTGCTCGTAGGACCAAAAACTGCATGTGACTCAACTCCATTTAGGACTGGGAAACAAACGCTAGCTCGACTTCCAAGAAACACACTCTGCTTTTGAGAAAAGAGCACTCTTCTACTCTACTGTGCTTCCTATATTGCCAGAACAGTGAGCTTGCTCAGAAAAAAAGAACTGTGCATCCTACACACACGGGCCCTACCTAGTTCAACTCTTCTTAGGAAACTGAGAAGAACAGTAGCTCCTCTTCAGTCCAATACACTGTACTTGCTGGGAACAGACGGCAGGGCTATTTGCACTGTGCATGGCAATGGGAGCGCAATAGTGACTTTCTTTACCAGAAAACAACTCTTGCTCGTAGGACCAGAAACTGCATGTGATTCAACTCCATTTAGGACTGGGAAACAAACGGTAGCTCGCCTTACAAGAAACACACTCTGCTTTAGAGAAAAGAGCACTCTTCTACTCTACTGTGTTTCCTATGGGGTCCAAACAGTGAGCTTGCTCAGAACAAAAGAACTGTGCTTCCTACACACACGGACCATATCTAGTTCAACTCTGCTTAGTAAACTGACAAGAACAGTAGCTCCTATTCAGTCCAATACACTGTACTTGCTGGGAAAAGACGCGAGTGCTATTTGCCTTGTGTAGGGCAATGGGAGCACAAAAGTGACTTTCCTTACCATAAAACAACTCTTGCTCGTAGGACCAAAAACTCCATGTGATTCAACTCCATTTAGGTCTGGGAAACAAATGCTAGCTCGCCTTACATGAAACACACTCTGCTTTTGAGAAAAGAGCACTCTTCTACTCTACTGTGTTTCCTATAGGGTCCGAACACTGAGCTTGCTCAGAACAAAAGAACTGTGCTTCCTACACACAAGGGCCATATCTAGTTCAACTCTGCTCTAGGAAACTGACAAGAACAGTAGCTCCTATTCAGTCCAATACTTGCTGGGAACAGACGGGAGGGCTATTTGCACTGTGTATGGCAATGGGAGCACAATAGTGACTTTCCTTACCAGAAAACAACTCTTGTTCGTAGGACCAGAAACTGCATGTGATTCCACTCCATTTAGAACTGGGAAACAAATGCTAGCTCGCCTTACAAAAACACACTCTGCTTTAGAGAAAAGGGCACTCTTTTATTCTACTGTGTTTCCTATGAGATCCAAACAGTGAGCTTGCTCAGAACAAAAGAACTGTGCTTCCTACACATACGGACCATATCTAGTTCAACTCTGCTTAGGAAACTGACAAGAACAGTAGCTCCTATTCACTCCAATACACTGTACTTGCTGGGAAAAGACTCGAGTGCTATTTGCCTTGTATAGGGTAATGGGAGCGCAATAGTGACTTTCCTTACCAGAAAACAACTCTTGCTCGTAGGACCAGAAACTGCATGTGATTCAACTCCATTTAGGACTAGGAAACAAACGCTAGCTCGCCTTACAAAAACACACTCTGCTTTTGAGAAAAGAGCACTCTTATACTCTACTGTGTTTCCTATGGTGTCCGAACAGTGAGCTTGCTCAGAACAAAAGAACTGTGCTTCCTACACACATGGCCATATCTAGTTCAATTCTGCTTAGGAACCTGACAATAACAGTAGATCCTCTTCAGTCCAATACACTGTACGTGCTGGGAACAGACGCCAGTGCTATTTGTCCTGTGTATATGCAATGGCAGCACAATAGTGACTCTTCTTACCATAAAACAACTCTTGATCGTAGGACCAGAAACTGCATGTGATTCAAATCCATTTAGGACTGGGAAACAAAAGCTAGCTCACCTTACAGAAACACACTCTGCTTTAGAGAAAAGAGCACTCTTCTACTCTACTGTGTTTCCTATAGGGCCAGAACAGTGAGCTTGCTCAGAACAAAGAACTGTGCTTCCTACACACGGGCCATATCTAGTTCAACTCTGCTTAGGAAACTGACAAGAACAGTAGCTGCTCTTCAGTCCAATACACTGTACTTGCTGGGAACAGACGCGAGTGCTATTTGCACTGTGTATGGCAATGGGTGCGCAATATTGACTCTTCTTACCAGAAAACAACTCTTGCTCGTAGGACCAGAAACTGCATGTGATTCAACTCCATTTAGGACTGGGAAAAAAATGCTAGCTTGCCTTACAAGAAACACACTCTACTTTTGAGAAAAGAGCACTCTTCTACTCTACTGTGTTTCCTATGGTGTCCGAACAGTGAGCTTGCTCAGAACAAAAGAACTGTGCTTACTACACACACGGGCCATATCTGGTTCAACTCTGCTTAGGAAACTGACAAGAACAGTAGCTCCTATTCAGTCCAATACACTGTACTTGCTGGGAACAGACGCAAGTGCTATTTGCACTGTGTATGGCAATGGGAGCGCAATAGTGACTCTTCTTACCAGAAAACAACTCTTACTTGTAGGACCAGAAACTGCATGGGATTCAACTCCATTTCTGACTGGGAAGTAAATCGTAGCTCGCCTTTCAAGGAACTCAATCTAATTTTGAGAAAAGAGCACTCATCTACTCTACTTTGTTTCCTAAGGTGTCCGCACAGTGTGCTTTCTCAGAAAAAAAGAACTGGGTTTCCTACACACACGGGACATATCTAGTTCAACTCCTCTTAGGAAAATGACAAGAACAGTAGCTCCTCTTCAGTCCAATACACTGTACTTGCTGGGAAAAGACGCGAGTGCTATTTGCACTATATATGGCAATGGGAGCGCAATAGTGACTTTCCTTACCAGAAAACAACTCTTGCTCATAGGACCAGATTCAACTCCATTTAGGACTGGGAAACAAACGCTAGCTCGCCTTACAAGAAACACACTCTGCTTTTGAGAAAAGAGCACTCTTCTACTCTACTGTGTTTCCTATAGGTCCAGAACAGTGAGCTTGCTCAGAACAAGAGAACTGTGCTTCCTACACACACGGGCCATATCGAGTTCAACTCTGCTTAGGAACCTGACAAGAACAGTAGCTCCTCTTCATTCCAATACACTGTACTTGCTGGGAACAGACGCATGTGCTATTTGCACTGTGTATGGCAATGGGAGCGCAATAGTGACTCTTCTTACCATAAAACAACTCTTGCTCATAGTACTAGAAACTGCATGTGATTCAACTCCATTTAGGACTGGGAAACAAACGCTAGCTCACCTTCCAAGAAACACACTCTGCTTTAGAGAAAAGAGCACTCTTCTACTCTACTGTATTTCCTATAGGGCCAGAACAGTGACCTTGCTCAGAACAAAAGAACTGTGCTTCCTACACAGGTCCATAACAAGTTCAACTCTGCTTAGGAAACTGACAAGAACAGTAGCTCCTCTTCCGTCCAATACACTGTACTTGCTGGGAACAGACACGATGCTATTTGCACTGTGTATGGCAATGGGAGCGCAATAGTGACTTTCCTTACCAGAAAACAACTCTTGCTCGTAGGACCAGTAACTGCATGTGATTCAAATACATTTAGGATTGGGAAGCAAATGCTAGCTCGCCTTACATGAAAAACTCTCTGCTTTTGAGAAAAGAGCACTCTTCTAGTCTACTGTGCTTCCTATGGGGTCCGAACAGTGAGCTTGCTAAGAACAAAATAACTGTGCTTCCTACACACACGGGCCATAACTAGTTCAACTCTGCTTATGAAACTGACAAGAACAGTAGCTCCTCTTCAGTCCAATACACTGTACTTGCGGGAAACATACGTGAGTGCTATTTGCACTGTGTATGGCAATTGGAGCCTTATAGTGACTTGTCTTACCAGAGAAAAACTCTTGCTTGTAGGACAAAAAACTGCATTTGACTCAACTCCATTTAGGACTGGGAAACAAACGCTAGCTCGACTTCCAAGAAACACACTCTGCTTTTGAGAAAAGAGCACTCTTCTACTCTACTGTGTTTCCTATGTGTTCCGAAAAGTGAGCTTGCTCAGAACAAAAAAACTGTGCTTCCTACACACACGGCCATATCTAGTTCAAGTCTGCTTAGGAACCTGGCAAGAACAGTAGATCCTCTTCAGTCCAATACACTGTACTTGCTGGGAACAGACGCCAGTGCTATTTGTCCTGTGTATGGCATAGGCAGCGCAATAGTGACTCTTCTTACCAGAAAACAACTCTTGCTCGTAGGACCAGAGACTGCATGTGATTCAACTCCATTTAGGACTGGGAAACAAACTCTAGCTCGCTTTACAAGAAACACACTCTGCTTTTGAGAAAAGAGCACTCTTCTACTCTACAATGTTTCCTATAGGGCCAGAACAGTGAGCTTACTCAGAACATAAGAACTGTGCTTCCTACACACACGGGGCATACCTAGTTCAACTCTGCTTAGGAAACTGAGAACAGTAGCTCCTCTTCAGTCCAATACACTGTACTTGCTGGGAACAGACGGGAGGGCTATTTGCACTGTGTATGGCAATGGCAGCGCAATAGTGACTTTCCTTACCAGAAAACTACTCTTGCTCGTAGGACCAGAAACTGCATGTGATTCAACTCCTTTTAGGACTGGGAAACAAACGGTAGCTCGCCTTACAAAACACACTCTGCTTTAGAGAAAAGAGCACTCTTCTACTCTACTGTGTTTCCTATGGGGTCCAAACAGTGAGCTTGCTCAGAACAAAAGAACTGTGCTTGTTACACACACGGATCATATCTAGTTCAACTCTGTTTAGGAAACTGACAAGAACAGTAGCTCCTATTCAGTCCAATACATTGTACTTGCTGGGAAAAGACGCGAGTGCTATTTGCCTTGTGTAGGGCAATGGGAGCGCAATAGTGACTTTTCTTACCAGAAAACAACTCTTGCTCGTAGGACCAGAAACGGCATGGGATTCAACTCCATTTCTGACTGGGAAGCAAATACTAGCTCGCCTTTCAAGAAACACAATCTAATTTTGAGAAAAGAGCTCTCATCTACTCTACTGTGTTTCCGATGGTGTCCGCACAGTGTGCTTTCTCAGAACAAAAGAACTGTGCTTCCTACACATACGAGCCATATCTAGTTCAACTCTGCTTAGGAAACTGACAAGAACAGTAGCTCCTGTTCAGTCCAATACACTGTACTTGCTGGGAACAGACGCGAGTGCTATTTGCACTATGAATGGGAATGGGAGCGCAATAGTGACTTTCCTTACCAGAAAACAACTCTTGCTCATAGGACCAGAAACTGCATGTGATTCAACTCCATTTAGGACTGGGAAACAAACGCTAGCTCGCCTTACAAAAACACACTCTGCTTTTGAGAAAAGAGCACTCTTCTACTCTACTGTGTTTCCTATGTTGTCCGAACAGTGAGCTTGCTCAGAACAAAAGAACTGTGCTTCCTACACGCACGGCCATATCTAGTTCAATTCTGCTTAGGAACCTGACAAGAACAGTAGATCCTCTTCAATCCAATACACTGTACTTGCTGGGAACAGACGCCAGTGCTATTTGTCCTGTGTATGGCAATGGCAGCGCAATAGTGACTCTTCTTACCATAAAACATCTCTTGCTCTTAGGACCAGAAACTGCATGTTATTCAACTCCATTTTGGACTGGGAAACAAATGCTAACTCGCCTTACAAGAAACACACTCTGCTTTAGAGAAAAGAGCACTCTTCTACTCTACTGTGTTTCCTATGAGGTCCGAACAGTGAGCTTGCTCAGAACAAAAAAACTGTGCTTCCTACACGCACGGGCCATATCTAGTTCAACTCTGCTTAGGAAACTGACAAGAACAGTAGCTCCTCTTCAGTCCAATACACTGTACTTGCGGGGAACAGACACGAGTGCTATTTGCACAGTGTATGGCAATTGGAGCACAATAGTGACTTGTCTTACCAGAAAACAACTGTTGCTCGTAGGACAAAAAACTGCATGTGACTCAACTCCATTTAGGACTGGGAAACAAACACTAGCTCGACTTCCAAGTAGCACACTCTGCTTTTGAGAAAAGAGCACTCTTCTACTCTACTGTGTTTCCTATGTGTTTTCCGAACAGTGAGCTTGCTCAGAACACAAAAACTGTGCTTCCTACACACACGAGCCATATCTAGTTCAATTCTACTTAGGAAACTGACAAGAACAGTAGAACCTCTTCAGTCCAATACACTGTACATGCTGGGAACAGACGCCAGTGCTATTTGCCCTGTGTATGACAATGGGAGCGCAATAGTGACTCTTCTTACCAGAAAACAACTCTTGTTCGTAGGACAAGAAACTGCATGTGATTCCACTCGATTTAGGACTGGGAAAGAAACGCTAGCTCGCCTTACAAGAAACACACTCTGCTTTTCAGAAAAGAGCACTCTTCTACTCTACTTGTTTCCTATAGGGCCAGAACAGTGAACTTGCTCAGAACAAAAGAACTGTGCTTCCTACACACAGGGGACATATCTAGTTCAACTCTGCTTAGGAATCTGACAAGAACAGGAGCTCCTATTCAGTCCAATACTCTGTACATGCAGGGAACAGACGCCAGTGCTATTTGCACTGTGTATGGCAATGGGAGCGCAATAGTGACTCTTCTTACCAGAAAAAAACTCTTGCTCGTAGGACCAGAAACTGCACGGTATTCAATTCCATTTCTGACTGGGAAACAAACGCTGTCTCGCCTTACAGGAAACATACTCTGCTTTTGAGAAAAGAGCACTCTTCTACTCTACAGTGTTTCCTATGGGGTCCGAACAGTGAGCTTGCTAAGAATAAATGAACTGTGCTTCCTACACAAACGGGCCATATCTAGTTCAACTCTGCTTAGGAAACTGACAAGAACAGTAGCTGCTCTTCAGTCCAATACACCGTACTTGCTGGGAACAGACGCCAGTGCTATTTGCACTGTGTATGACAATGGGAGCGCAATAGTGACTCTTCTTACCAGAAAAAAACTCTTGCTCGTAGGACCAGAAACGGCATGGGATTCAACTCCATTTTTGACTGGGAAGCAAATACTAGCTCGCCTTTCAAGAAACACAATTTAATTTTGAGAAAAGAGCACTCATCTACTCTACTGTCTTTCCTATGGTGTCCGCACAGTGTGCTTTCTCAGAATAAAAGAACTGTGCTTCCTACACACACGAGCCATATCTAGTTCAACTCCTTTTAGGAAAATGACAAGAAGAGTAGCTCCTCTTCAGTCCAATACACTGTACTTGCTGGGAACAGACGCGAGTGCTATTTGCACTATGTATGGCAATGGGAGCGCAATAGTGACTTTCCTTACCAGAAAACAACTCTTGCTCATAGGACCAGAAATTGGATGTGATTCAACTCCATTTAGGACTGGGAAACAAACGCTAGCTCGTCTTACAAGAAACACACTCTGCTTTTGAGAAAAGAGCACTCGTCTACTCTACTGTGTTTCCTATAGGGCCAGAACAGTGAGCTTGAACAGAACAAGAGAACTGTGCTTCCTACACACACGGCCATATCTAGTTCAATTTTGCTTAGAAAACTGAAAAGAACAGTAGATCCTCTTCAGTCCAATACATTGTACATGCTGGGAACAGATGCCAGTGCTATTTGCCCTGTGTATGACAATGGGAGCGCAATAGTGACTCTTCTTACCAGAAAAAAACTCTTGCTCGTAGGACCACAAACTGCATGGGATTCAACTCCATTTAGTACTGGGTAACAAACGCTATCTCGCCTTACAAGAAACACACTCTGCTTTTGAGAAAAGAGCACGCTTCTACTCTACTGTGTTTCCTATGGGGTCCGAACAGTGTGCTTGCTCAGAACAAAAGAACTGTGCTTCCTACACACTCGGGCCATATCTAGTTCAACTCTGCTTAGGAAACTGACAAGAACAGTAGCTGCTCTTCAGTCCAATACACTGTACTTGCTGGGAACAGACGTGAGTGCTATTTGCACTGTGTATGTCAATGGGAGCACAATAGTGACTCTTCTTCCCAGAAAACAACTCTTGCTCGTAGGACCACAAACTGCATGGGATTCAGCTCCATTTCTGACTAGGAAACAAACACTAGCTCGCTTTTCCAGAAACACAATCAAATTTTGAGAAGAGAGCACTCATCTACTCTACTGTGTTTCCTATGATGTCCGCACAGTGAGCTTTCTCAGAACAAAAGAAGTGTGCTTCCTACACACAAGGGCCGTATCTGGTTCAACTCCTCTTGGGAAAATGACAAGAACAGTAGCTCCTCTTCAGTACAATACACTGTACTTGCTGGGAACAGACGCGAGTGCTATTTGCACTATGTATGGCAATGGGAGTACAACAGTGACTTTCCTTACCAGAAAACAACTCTTGCTCATATGACCAGAAACTGCATGTGATTCAACTCCATTTAGGACTGGGAAACAAACGCTAGCTCGCATTACAAGAAACACACTCTGCTTTTGAGAAAAGAGCACGCTTCTACTCTATTGTGTTTCCAATGGGGTCTGAACAGTGAGCTTGCTCAGAACAAAAGAACTGTGCTTCCTACACACACGGCCATATCTAGTTCAACTGTGCTTAGGAAACTGACAAGAACAGTAGCTCCTCTTCAGTCCAATACACTGTACTTGCTGGAAACAGACGCGACTGCTATTTGCACTGTGTATGGCAAAGGGAGCGCAATAGTGACTTTCCTTAAGAGAAAACAACTCTTGCTGGTAGGACCAAAAACTGCATGTGATTCAACACCATTTAGGACTGGAAACAAACGCTAGCTCGCCTTACAAGAAACACACTCTGCTTTTGAGAAAAGAGCACTCTTCTACTCTACTGTGTTTCCTATAGGGCCAGAACAGAGAGCTTGCTCAGAACAAAAGAACTGTGCTTCCTACATACACGGCCATAACTAGTTCAATTCTGCTTAGGAACCTGACAAGAACAGTAGGTTCTCTTCAGTCCAATACACCGTACATGCTGGGAACCGACGCCAGTGCTATTTGCCCTGTGTATGACAATGGGAGCGCAATATTGACTCTTGTTACCAGAAAACAACTCTTGCTCGTAGGACCAGAAACTGCATGTGATTCAACTCCATTTAGGACTGGGAAAAAAACGCTAGCTCGCCTTACAAGAAACACACTCTGCTTTGAGAAAAGAGCACTCTTCTACTCTACTGTGTTTCCTATGTGTTCCGCACAGTGAGCTTGCTCAGAACAAATGAACTGTGCTTCCTACACACACGGGCCGTATCTAGTTCAACTCTGCTTAGAAAACTGACAAGAACAGTAGCTGCTCTTCATTCGAATACACTGTACTTGCTGGGAGCAGACGCCAGTGCTATTTGCACTTGTATGGCAATGGGAGCCCAATAGTGACTATTCATACCAGAAAAAAACTCTTGCTCGTAGGACCAGAAACGGCATGGGATTCAACTCCATTTCTGACTGGGAAGCAAATACTAGCTCGCCTTTCAAGAAACACAATCTAATTTTGAGAAAAGAGCTCTCATCTACTCTACTGTGTTTCCGATGGTGTCCGCACAGTGTACTTTCTCAGAACAAAAGAACTGTGCTTCCTACACATACGAGCCATATCTAGTTCAACTCTCCTTAGGAAACTGACAAGAACAGTAGCTCCTGTTCAGTCCAATACACTGTACTTGCTGGGAACAGACGCGAGTGCTATTTGCACTATGAATGGGAATGGGAGCGCAATAGTGACTTTCCTTACCAGAAAACAACTCTTGCTCATAGGACCAGAAACTGCATGTGATTCAACTCCATTTAGGACTGGGAAACAAACGCTAGCTCGCCTTACAAAAACACACTCTGCTTTTGAGAAAAGAGCACTCTTCTACTCTACTGAGTTTCCTATGTTGTCCGAACAGTGAGCTTGCTCAGAACAAAAGAACTGTGCTTCCTACACGCACGGCCATATCTAGTTCAATTCTGCTTAGGAACCTGACAAGAACAGTAGATCCTCTTCAATCCAATACACTGTACTTGCTGGGAACAGACGCCAGTGCTATTTGTCCTGTGTATGGCAATGGCAGCGCAATAGTGACTCTTCTTACCATAAAACATCTCTTGCTTTTAGGACCAGAAACTGCATGTTATTCAACTCCATTTTGGACTGGGAAACAAATGCTAACTCGCCTTACAAGAAACACACTCTGCTTTAGAGAAAAGAGCACTCTTCTACTCTACTGTGTTTCCTATGAGGTCCGAACAGTGAGCTTGCTCAGAACAAAAAAACTGTGCTTCCTACACGCACGGGCCATATCTAGTTCAACTCTGCTTAGGAAACTGACAAGAACAGTAGCTCCTCTTCAGTCCAATACACTGTACTTGCGGGGAACAGACACGAGTGCTATTTGCACAGTGTATGGCAATTGGAGCACAATAGTGACTTGTCTTACCAGAAAACAACTGTTGCTCGTAGGACAAAAAACTGCATGTGACTCAACTCCATTTAGGACTGGGAAACAAACACTAGCTCGACTTCTAAGTAGCACACTCTGCTTTTGAGAAAAGAGCACTCTTCTACTCTACTGTGTTTCCTATGTGTTTTCCGAACAGTGAGCTTGCTCAGAACACAAAAACTGTGCTTCCTACACACACGAGCCATATCTAGTTCAATTCTACTTAGGAAACTGACAAGAACAGTAGAACCTCTTCAGTCCAATACACTGTACATGCTGGGAACAGACGCCAGTGCTATTTGCCCTGTGTATGACAATGGGAGCGCAATAGTGACTCTTCTTACCAGAAAACAACTCTTGTTCGTAGGACAAGAAACTGCATGTGATTCCACTCGATTTAGGACTGGGAAAGAAACGCTAGCTCGCCTTACAAGAAACACACTCTGCTTTTCAGAAAAGAGCACTCTTCTACTCTACTTGTTTCCTATAGGGCCAGAACAGTGAACTTGCTCAGAACAAAAGAACTGTGCTTCCTACACACAGGGGACATATCTAGTTCAACTCTGCTTAGGAATCTGACAAGAACAGGAGCTCCTATTCAGTCCAATACTCTGTACATGCAGGGAACAGACGCCAGTGCTATTTGCACTGTGTATGGCAATGGGAGCGCAATAGTGACTCTTCTTACCAGAAAAAAACTCTTGCTCGTAGGACCAGAAACTGCACGGTATTCAATTCCATTTCTGACTGGGAAACAAACGCTGTCTCGCCTTACAGGAAACACACTCTGCTTTTGAGAAAAGAGCACTCTTCTACTCTACAGTGTTTCCTATGGGGTCCGAACAGTGAGCTTGCTAAGAATAAATGAACTGTGCTTCCTACACAAACGGGCCATATCTAGTTCAACTCTGCTTAGGAAACTGACAAGAACAGTAGCTGCTCTTCAGTCCAATACACCGTACTTGCTGGGAACAGACGCCAGTGCTATTTGCACTGTGTATGACAATGGGAGCGCAATAGTGACTCTTCTTACCAGAAAAAAACTCTTGCTCGTAGGACCAGAAACGGCATGGGATTCAACTCCATTTTTGACTGGGAAGCAAATACTAGCTCGCCTTTCAAGAAACACAATTTAATTTTGAGAAAAGAGCACTCATCTACTCTACTGTCTTTCCTATGGTGTCCGCACAGTGTGCTTTCTCAGAATAAAAGAACTGTGCTTCCTACACACACGAGCCATATCTAGTTCAACTCCTTTTAGGAAAATGACAAGAAGAGTAGCTCCTCTTCAGTCCAATACACTGTACTTGCTGGGAACAGACGCGAGTGCTATTTGCACTATGTATGGCAATGGGAGCACAATAGTGACTTTCCTTACCAGAAAACAACTCTTGCTCATAGGACCAGAAATTGGATGTGATTCAACTCCATTTAGGACTGGGAAACAAACGCTAGCTCATCTTACAAGAAACACACTCTGCTTTTGAGAAAAGAGCACTCGTCTACTCTACTGTGTTTCCTATAGGGCCAGAACAGTGAGCTTGAACAGAACAAGAGAACTGTGCTTCCTACACACACGGCCATATCTAGTTCAATTTTGCTTAGAAAACTGAAAAGAACAGTAGATCCTCTTCAGTCCAATACATTGTACATGCTGGGAACAGATGCCAGTGCTATTTGCCCTGTGTATGACAATGGGAGCGCAATAGTGACTCTTCTTACCAGAAAAAAACTCTTGCTCGTAGGACCACAAACTGCATGGGATTCAACTCCATTTAGTACTGGGTAACAAACGCTATCTCGCCTTACAAGAAACACACTCTGCTTTTGAGAAAAGAGCACGCTTCTACTCTACTGTGTTTCCTATGGGGTCCGAACAGTGTGCTTGCTCAGAACAAAAGAACTGTGCTTCCTACACACTCGGGCCATATCTAGTTCAACTCTGCTTAGGAAACTGACAAGAACAGTAGCTGCTCTTCAGTCCAATACACTGTACTTGCTGGGAACAGACGTGAGTGCTATTTGCACTGTGTATGTCAATGGGAGCACAATAGTGACTCTTCTTCCCAGAAAACAACTCTTGCTCGTAGGACCACAAACTGCATGGGATTCAGCTCCATTTCTGACTAGGAAACAAACACTAGCTCGCTTTTCCAGAAACACAATCAAATTTTGAGAAGAGAGCACTCATCTACTCTACTGTGTTTCCTATGATGTCCGCACAGTGAGCTTTCTCAGAACAAAAGAAGTGTGCTTCCTACACACAAGGGCCGTATCTGGTTCAACTCCTCTTGGGAAAATGACAAGAACAGTAGCTCCTCTTCAGTACAATACACTGTACTTGCTGGGAACAGACGCGAGTGCTATTTGCACTATGTATGGCAATGGGAGTACAACAGTGACTTTCCTTACCAGAAAACAACTCTTGCTCATATGACCAGAAACTGCATGTGATTCAACTCCATTTAGGACTGGGAAACAAACGCTAGCTCGCATTACAAGAAACACACTCTGATTTTGAGAAAAGAGCACGCTTCTACTCTATTGTGTTTCCAATGGGGTCTGAACAGTGAGCTTGCTCAGAACAAAAGAACTGTGCTTCCTACACACACGGCCATATCTAGTTCAACTGTGCTTAGGAAACTGACAAGAACAGTAGCTCCTCTTCAGTCCAATACACTGTACTTGCTGGAAACAGACGCGACTGCTATTTGCACTGTGTATGGCAAAGGGAGCGCAATAGTGACTTTCCTTAAGAGAAAACAACTCTTGCTGGTAGGACCAAAAACTGCATGTGATTCAACACCATTTAGGACTGGAAACAAACGCTAGCTCGCCTTACAAGAAACACACTCTGCTTTTGAGAAAAGAGCACTCTTCTACTCTACTGTGTTTCCTATAGGGCCAGAACAGAGAGCTTGCTCAGAACAAAAGAACTGTGCTTCCTACATACACGGCCATAACTAGTTCAATTCTGCTTAGGAACCTGACAAGAACAGTAGGTTCTCTTCAGTCCAATACACCGTACATGCTGGGAACCGACGCCAGTGCTATTTGCCCTGTGTATGACAATGGGAGCGCAATATTGACTCTTGTTACCAGAAAACAACTCTTGCTCGTAGGACCAGAAACTGCATGTGATTCAACTCCATTTAGGACTGGGAAAAAAACGCTAGCTCGCCTTACAAGAAACACACTCTGCTTTGAGAAAAGAGCACTCTTCTACTCTACTGTGTTTCCTATGTGTTCCGCACAGTGAGCTTGCTCAGAACAAAAGAACTGTGCTTCCTACACACACGGGCCGTATCTAGTTCAACTCTGCTTAGAAAACTGACAAGAACAGTAGCTGCTCTTCATTCGAATACACTGTACTTGCTGGGAACAGACGCCAGTGCTATTTGCACTTGTATGGCAATGGGAGCCCAATAGTGACTATTCATACCAGAAAAAAACTCTTGCTCGTAGGACCAGAAACGGCATGGGATTCAACTCCATTTCTGACTGGGAAGCAAATACTAGCTCGCCTTTCAAGAAACACAATCTAATTTTGAGAAAAGTGCTCTCATCTACTCTACTGTGTTACCGATGGTGTCCGCACAGTGTGCTTTCTCAGAACAAAAGAACTGTGCTTCCTACACATACGAGCCATATCTAGTTCAACTCTGCTTAGGAAACTGACAAGAACAGTAGCTCCTGTTCAGTCCAATACACTGTACTTGCTGGGAACAGACGCGAGTGCTATTTGCACTATGAATGGGAATGGGAGCGCAATAGTGACTTTCCTTACCAGAAAACAACTCTTGCTCATAGGACCAGAAACTGCATGTGATTCAACTCCATTTAGGACTGGGAAACAAACGCTAGCTCGCCTTACAAAAACACACTCTGCTTTTGAGAAAAGAGCACTCTTCTACTCTACTGTGTTTCCTATGTTGTCCGAACAGTGAGCTTGCTCAGAACAAAAGAACTGTGCTTCCTACACGCACGGCCATATCTAGTTCAATTCTGCTTAGGAACCTGACAAGAACAGTAGATCCTCTTCAATCCAATACACTGTACTTGCTGGGAACAGACGCCAGTGCTATTTGTCCTGTGTATGGCAATGGCAGCGCAATAGTGACTCTTCTTACCATAAAACATCTCTTGCTCTTAGGACCAGAAACTGCATGTTATTCAACTCCATTTTGGACTGGGAAACAAATGCTAACTCGCCTTACAAGAAACACACTCTGCTTTAGAGAAAGGAGCACTCTTCTACTCTACTGTGTTTCCTATGAGGTCCGAACAGTGAGCTTGCTCAGAACAAAAAAACTGTGCTTCCTACACGCACGGGCCATATCTAGTTCAACTCTGCTTAGGAAACTGACAAGAACAGTAGCTCCTCTTCAGTCCAATACACTGTACTTGCGGGGAACAGACACGAGTGCTATTTGCACAGTGTATGGCAATTGGAGCACAATAGTGACTTGTCTTACCAGAAAACAACTGTTGCTCGTAGGACAAAAAACTGCATGTGACTCAACTCCATTTAGGACTGGGAAACAAACACTAGCTCGACTTCCAAGTAGCACACTCTGCTTTTGAGAAAAGAGCACTCTTCTACTCTACTGTGTTTCCTATGTGTTTTCCGAACAGTGAGCTTGCTCAGAACACAAAAACTGTGCTTCCTACACACACGAGCCATATCTAGTTCAATTCTACTTAGGAAACTGACAAGAACAGTAGAACCTCTTCAGTCCAATACACTGTACATGCTGGGAACAGACGCCAGTGCTATTTGCCCTGTGTATGACAATGGGAGCGCAATAGTGACTCTTCTTACCAGAAAACAACTCTTGTTCGTAGGACAAGAAACTGCATGTGATTCCACTCGATTTAGGACTGGGAAAGAAACGCTAGCTCGCCTTACAAGAAACACACTCTGCTTTTCAGAAAAGAGCACTCTTCTACTCTACTTGTTTCCTATAGGGCCAGAACAGTGAACTTGCTCAGAACAAAAGAACTGTGCTTCCTACACACAGGGGACATATCTAGTTCAACTCTGCTTAGGAATCTGACAAGAACAGGAGCTCCTATTCAGTCCAATACTCTGTACATGCAGGGAACAGACGCCAGTGCTATTTGCACTGTGTATGGCAATGGGAGCGCAATAGTGACTCTTCTTACCAGAAAAAAACTCTTGCTCGTAGGACCAGAAACTGCACGGTATTCAATTCCATTTCTGACTGGGAAACAAACGCTGTCTCGCCTTACAGGAAACACACTCTGCTTTTGAGAAAAGAGCACTCTTCTACTCTACAGTGTTTCCTATGGGGTCCGAACAGTGAGCTTGCTAAGAATAAATGAACTGTGCTTCCTACACAAACGGGCCATATCTAGTTCAACTCTGCTTAGGAAACTGACAAGAACAGTAGCTGCTCTTCAGTCCAATACACCGTACTTGCTGGGAACAGACGCCAGTGCTATTTGCACTGTGTATGACAATGGGAGCGCAATAGTGACTCTTCTTACCAGAAAAAAACTCTTGCTCGTAGGACCAGAAACTGCATGGGATTCAACTCCATTTTTGACTGGGAAGCAAATACTAGCTCGCCTTTCAAGAAACACAATTTAATTTTGAGAAAAGAGCACTCATCTACTCTACTGTCTTTCCTATGGTGTCCGCACAGTGTGCTTTCTCAGAATAAAAGAACTGTGCTTCCTACACACACGAGCCATATCTAGTTCAACTCCTTTTAGGAAAATGACAAGAAGAGTAGCTCCTCTTCAGTCCAATACACTGTACTTGCTGGGAACAGACGCGAGTGCTATTTGCACTATGTATGGCAATGGGAGCACAATAGTGACTTTCCTTACCAGAAAACAACTCTTGCTCATAGGACCAGAAATTGGATGTGATTCAACTCCATTTAGGACTGGGAAACAAACGCTAGCTCGTCTTACAAGAAACACACTCTGCTTTTGAGAAAAGAGCACTCGTCTACTCTACTGTGTTTCCTATAGGGCCAGAACAGTGAGCTTGAACAGAACAAGAGAACTGTGCTTCCTACACACACGGCCATATCTAGTTCAATTTTGCTTAGAAAACTGAAAAGAACAGTAGATCCTCTTCAGTCCAATACATTGTACATGCTGGGAACAGATGCCAGTGCTATTTGCCCTGTGTATGACAATGGGAGCGCAATAGTGACTCTTCTTACCAGAAAAAAACTCTTGCTCGTAGGACCACAAACTGCATGGGATTCAACTCCATTTAGTACTGGGTAACAAACGCTATCTCGCCTTACAAGAAACACACTCTGCTTTTGAGAAAAGAGCACGCTTCTACTCTACTGTGTTTCCTATGGGGTCCGAACAGTGTGCTTGCTCAGAACAAAAGAACTGTGCTTCCTACACACTCGGGCCATATCTAGTTCAACTCTGCTTAGGAAACTGACAAGAACAGTAGCTGCTCTTCAGTCCAATACACTGTACTTGCTGGGAACAGACGTGAGTGCTATTTGCACTGTGTATGTCAATGGGAGCACAATAGTGACTCTTCTTCCCAGAAAACAACTCTTGCTCGTAGGACCACAAACTGCATGGAATTCAGCTCCATTTCTGACTAGGAAACAAACACTAGCTCGCTTTTCCAGAAACACAATCAAATTTTGAGAAGAGAGCACTCATCTACTCTACTGTGTTTCCTATGATGTCCGCACAGTGAGCTTTCTCAGAACAAAAGAAGTGTGCTTCCTACACACAAGGGCCGTATCTGGTTCAACTCCTCTTGGGAAAATGACAAGAACAGTAGCTCCTCTTCAGTACAATACACTGTACTTGCTGGGAACAGACGCGAGTGCTATTTGCACTATGTATGGCAATGGGAGTACAACAGTGACTTTCCTTACCAGAAAACAACTCTTGCTCATATGACCAGAAACTGCATGTGATTCAACTCCATTTAGGACTGGGAAACAAACGCTAGCTCGCATTACAAGAAACACACTCTGATTTTGAGAAAAGAGCACGCTTCTACTCTATTGTGTTTCCAATGGGGTCTGAACAGTGAGCTTGCTCAGAACAAAAGAACTGTGCTTCCTACACACACGGCCATATCTAGTTCAACTGTGCTTAGGAAACTGACAAGAACAGTAGCTCCTCTTCAGTCCAATACACTGTACTTGCTGGAAACAGACGCGACTGCTATTTGCACTGTGTATGGCAAAGGGAGCGCAATAGTGACTTTCCTTAAGAGAAAACAACTCTTGCTGGTAGGACCAAAAACTGCATGTGATTCAACACCATTTAGGACTGGAAACAAACGCTAGCTCGCCTTACAAGAAACACACTCTGCTTTTGAGAAAAGAGCACTCTTCTACTCTACTGTGTTTCCTATAGGGCCAGAACAGAGAGCTTGCTCAGAACAAAAGAACTGTGCTTCCTACATACACGGCCATAACTAGTTCAATTCTGCTTAGGAACCTGACAAGAACAGTAGGTTCTCTTCAGTCCAATACACCGTACATGCTGGGAACCGACGCTAGTGCTATTTGCCCTGTGTATGACAATGGGAGCGCAATATTGACTCTTGTTACCAGAAAACAACTCTTGCTCGTAGGACCAGAAACTGCATGTGATTCAACTCCATTTAGGACTGGGAAAAAAACGCTAGCTCGCCTTACAAGAAACACACTCTGCTTTGAGAAAAGAGCACTCTTCTACTCTACTGTGTTTCCTATGTGTTCCGCACAGTGAGCTTGCTCAGAACAAAAGAACTGTGCTTCCTACACACACGGGCCGTATCTAGTTCAACTCTGCTTAGAAAACTGACAAGAACAGTAGCTGCTCTTCATTCGAATACACTGTACTTGCTGGGAACAGACGCCAGTGCTATTTGCACTTGCATGGCAATGGCAGCCCAATAGTGACTATTCATACCAGAAAAAAACTCTTGCTCGTAGGACCAGAAACGGCATGGGATTCAACTCCATTTCTGACTGGGAAGCAAATACTAGCTCGCCTTTCAAGAAACACAATCTAATTTTGAGAAAAGAGCTCTCATCTACTCTACTGTGTTTCCGATGGTGTCCGCACAGTGTGCTTTCTCAGAACAAAAGAACTGTGCTTCCTACACATACGAGCCATATCTAGTTCAACTCTGCTTAGGAAACTGACAAGAACAGTAGCTCCTGTTCAGTCCAATACACTGTACTTGCTGGGAACAGACGCGAGTGCTATTTGCACTATGAATGGGAATGGGAGCGCAATAGTGACTTTCCTTACCAGAAAACAACTCTTGCTCATAGGACCAGAAACTGCATGTGATTCAACTCCATTTAGGACTGGGAAACAAACGCTAGCTCGCCTTACAAAAACACACTCTGCTTTTGAGAAAAGAGCACTCTTCTACTCTACTGTGTTTCCTATGTTGTCCGAACAGTGAGCTTGCTCAGAACAAAAGAACTGTGCTTCCTACACGCACGGCCATATCTAGTTCAATTCTGCTTAGGAACCTGACAAGAACAGTAGATCCTCTTCAATCCAATACACTGTACTTGCTGGGAACAGACGCCAGTGCTATTTGTCCTGTGTATGGCAATGGCAGCGCAATAGTGACTCTTCTTACCATAAAACATCTCTTGCTCTTAGGACCAGAAACTGCATGTTATTCAACTCCATTTTGGACTGGGAAACAAATGCTAACTCGCCTTACAAGAAACACACTCTGCTTTAGAGAAAAGAGCACTCTTCTACTCTACTGTGTTTCCTATGAGGTCCGAACAGTGAGCTTGCTCAGAACAAAAAAACTGTGCTTCCTACACGCACGGGCCATATCTAGTTCAACTCTGCTTAGGAAACTGACAAGAACAGTAGCTCCTCTTCAGTCCAATACACTGTACTTGCGGGGAACAGACACGAGTGCTATTTGCACAGTGTATGGCAATTGGAGCACAATAGTGACTTGTCTTACCAGAAAACAACTGTTGCTCGTAGGACAAAAAACTGCATGTGACTCAACTCCATTTAGGACTGGGAAACAAACACTAGCTCGACTTCCAAGTAGCACACTCTGCTTTTGAGAAAAGAGCACTCTTCTACTCTACTGTGTTTCCTATGTGTTTTCCGAACAGTGAGCTTGCTCAGAACACAAAAACTGTGCTTCCTACACACACGAGCCATATCTAGTTCAATTCTACTTAGGAAACTGACAAGAACAGTAGAACCTCTTCAGTCCAATACACTGTACATGCTGGGAACAGACGCCAGTGCTATTTGCCCTGTGTATGACAATGGGAGCGCAATAGTGACTCTTCTTACCAGAAAACAACTCTTGTTCGTAGGACCAGAAACTGCATGTGATTCCACTCGATTTAGGACTGGAAAAGAAACGCTAGCTCGCCTTACAAGAAACACACTCTGCTTTTCAGAAAAGAGCACTCTTCTACTCTACTTGTTTCCTATAGGGCCAGAACAGTGAACTTGCTCAGAACAAAAGAACTGTGCTTCCTACACACAGGGGACATATCTAGTTCAACTCTGCTTAGGAATCTGACAAGAACAGGAGCTCCTATTCAGTCCAATACTCTGTACATGCAGGGAACAGACGCCAGTGCTATTTGCACTGTGTATGGCAATGGGAGCGCAATAGTGACTCTTCTTACCAGAAAAAAACTCTTGCTCGTAGGACCAGAAACTGCACGGTATTCAATTCCATTTCTGACTGGGAAACAAACGCTGTCTCGCCTTACAGGAAACACACTCTGCTTTTGAGAAAAGAGCACTCTTCTACTCTACAGTGTTTCCTATGGGGTCCGAACAGTGAGCTTGCTAAGAATAAATGAACTGTGCTTCCTACACAAACGGGCCATATCTAGTTCAACTCTGCTTAGGAAACTGACAAGAACAGTAGCTGCTCTTCAGTCCAATACACCGTACTTGCTGGGAACAGACGCCAGTGCTATTTGCACTGTGTATGACAATGGGAGCGCAATAGTGACTCTTCTTACCAGAAAAAAACTCTTGCTCGTAGGACCAGAAACTGCATGGGATTCAACTCCATTTTTGACTGGGAAGCAAATACTAGCTCGCCTTTCAAGAAACACAATTTAATTTTGAGAAAAGAGCACTCATCTACTCTACTGTCTTTCCTATGGTGTCCGCACAGTGTGCTTTCTCAGAATAAAAGAACTGTGCTTCCTACACACACGAGCCATATCTAGTTCAACTCCTTTTAGGAAAATGACAAGAAGAGTAGCTCCTCTTCAGTCCAATACACTGTACTTGCTGGGAACAGACGCGAGTGCTATTTGCACTATGTATGGCAATGGGAGCACAATAGTGACTTTCCTTACCAGAAAACAACTCTTGCTCATAGGACCAGAAATTGGATGTGATTCAACTCCATTTAGGACTGGGAAACAAACGCTAGCTCGTCTTACAAGAAACACACTCTGCTTTTGAGAAAAGAGCACTCGTCTACTCTACTGTGTTTCCTATAGGGCCAGAACAGTGAGCTTGAACAGAACAAGAGAACTGTGCTTCCTACACACACGGCCATATCTAGTTCAATTTTGCTTAGAAAACTGAAAAGAACAGTAGATCCTCTTCAGTCCAATACATTGTACATGCTGGGAACAGATGCCAGTGCTATTTGCCCTGTGTATGACAATGGGAGCGCAATAGTGACTCTTCTTACCAGAAAAAAACTCTTGCTCGTAGGACCACAAACTGCATGGGATTCAACTCCATTTAGTACTGGGTAACAAACGCTATCTCGCCTTACAAGAAACACACTCTGCTTTTGAGAAAAGAGCACGCTTCTACTCTACTGTGTTTCCTATGGGGTCCGAACAGTGTGCTTGCTCAGAACAAAAGAACTGTGCTTCCTACACACTCGGGCCATATCTAGTTCAACTCTGCTTAGGAAACTGACAAGAACAGTAGCTGCTCTTCAGTCCAATACACTGTACTTGCTGGGAACAGACGTGAGTGCTATTTGCACTGTGTATGTCAATGGGAGCACAATAGTGACTCTTCTTCCCAGAAAACAACTCTTGCTCGTAGGACCACAAACTGCATGGGATTCAGCTCCATTTCTGACTAGGAAACAAACACTAGCTCGCTTTTCCAGAAACACAATCAAATTTTGAGAAGAGAGCACTCATCTACTCTACTGTGTTTCCTATGATGTCCGCACAGTGAGCTTTCTCAGAACAAAAGAAGTGTGCTTCCTACACACAAGGGCCGTATCTGGTTCAACTCCTCTTGGGAAAATGACAAGAACAGTAGCTCCTCTTCAGTACAATACACTGTACTTGCTGGGAACAGACGCGAGTGCTATTTGCACTATGTATGGCAATGGGAGTACAACAGTGACTTTCATTACCAGAAAACAACTCTTGCTCATATGACCAGAAACTGCATGTGATTCAACTCCATTTAGGACTTGGAAACAAATGCTAGCTCGTCTTACAAGAAACACACTCTGCTTTTGAGAAAAGAGCACTCGTCTACTCTACTGTGTTTCCTATAGGGCCAGAACAGTGAGCTTGAACAGAACAAGAGAACTGTGCTTCCTACACACACGGCCATATCTAGTTCAATTTTGCTTAGAAAACTGAAAAGAACAGTAGATCCTCTTCAGTCCAATACATTGTACATGCTGGGAACAGATGCCAGTGCTATTTGCCCTGTGTATGACAATGGGAGCGCAATAGTGACTCTTCTTACAAAAAAAAAACTCTTGCTCGTAGGACCACAAACTGCATGGGATTCAACTCCATTTATTACTGGGTAACAAACCCTATTTCGCCTTACAAGAAACACACTCTGCTTTTGAGAAAAGAGCACTCTTCTACTCTACTGTGCTTCCTATGGTGTCCGAACAGTGAGCTTGCTCAGAACAAAAGAACTGTGCTTCGTACACACGACCATATCTAGTTCAATTCTGTTTAGGAACCTGACAAGAACAGGAGATCCTCTTCAGTCCAATATACTGTACTTGCTGGGAACAGACGCCAGTGCTATTTGTCCTGTGTATGGCAATGGCAGCGCAATAGTGACTCTTCTTACCATAAAAAAACTCTTGCTCATAGGACCAGAAACTGCAAGTGTTTCAACTCCATTTAGGACTGGGAAACAAAAGCTAGCTCACCTTACAAGAAACACACTCTGCTTTTGAGAAAAGAGCACTCTTCTACTCTACTGTGTTTCCTATGGGGTCCGAACAGTGAGCTTGCTCAGAACAAAAGAACTATGCTTCCTACACACACGTGCCATATCTAGTTCAACTCTGCTTAGGAAACTGACAAGAACAGTAGCTCCTCTTCAGTCCAATACACTTTACTTGCTGGGAACAGACGCGAGTGCTATTTGCACTGTGTATGGCAATTGGAGCACAATAGTGACTCGTCTTACCAGAAAACAACTCTTGCTCGTAGGACCAAAAACTGCATGTGACTCAACTCCATTTAGGACTGGGAAACAAACGCTGGCTCGACTTCCAAGAAACACACTCTGCTTTTGAGAAAAGAGCACTCTTCTACTCTAATGTGCTTCCTATATTGCCAGAACAGTGAGCTTGCTCAGAAAGAAAGAACTGTGCATCCTACACACATGGGCCCTACCTAGTTCAACTCTTCTTAGGAAACTGAGAAGAACAGTAGCTCCTCTTCAGTTCAATACACTGTAGTTGCTGGGAACAGACGGGAGGGCTATTTGCACTGTGCATGGCAATGGGAGCGCAATAGTGACTTTCTTTACCAGAAAACAACTCTTGCTCGTAGGACCAGAAACTGCATGTGATTCAACTCCATTTAGGACTGGGAAACAAACGCTAGCTCGCCTTACAAGAAACACACTCGGCTTTAGAGAAAAGAGCACTCTTCTACTCTACTGTGTTTCCTATGGGGTCCAAACAGTGAGCTTGCTCAGAACAAAAGAACTGTGCTTCCTACACACACGGACCATATCTAGTTCAACTCTGCTTAGTAAACTGACAAGAACAGTAGCTCCTATTCAGTCCAATACACTGTACTTGCTGGGAAAAGACGCGAGTGCTATTTGCCTTGTGTAGGGCAATGTTAGCACAATAGTGACTTTCCTTACCATAAAACAACTCTTGCTCGTAGGACCAGAAACTTCATGTGATTCAACTCCATTTAGGTCTGGGAAACAAATGCTAGCTCGCCTTACATGAAACACACTCTGCTTTTGAGAAAAGAGCACTCTTCTACTCTACTGTGTTTCCTATGGGGTCCGAACACTGAGCTTGCTCAGAACAAAAGAACTGTGCTTCCTACACACAAGGGCCATATCTAGTTCAAATCTGCTTAGGAAACTGACAAGAACAGTAGCTCCTATTCAGTCCAATACTTGCTGGGAAAAGACGCGAGTGCTATTTGCCTTGTGTAAGGCAATGGGCGCGCAATAGTGACTTTCCTTTCCAGAAAACAACTCTTGTTCGTAGGACCAGAAACTGCATGTGACTCAAATCCATTTAGGACTGGGAAACAAACGCTAGCTCGCCTTACAAGAAACACACTCTGCTTTTGAGTAAAGAGCACTCTTCCACTCTACTGTGTTTCCTATGGGGTCTGAACAGTGAGCTTTCTCAGAACAAAAGAATTGTGCTTACTACACACACGGTCCATATCTACTTCAACTCTGCTTAGGAAACTGACAAGAACAGTAGCTCCTCTTCAGTCCGATACACTGTACTTGCTGGGAACAGACGCGAGAGCTATTTGCACTATGTATGGGAAGGGGAGCGCAATAGTGACTTTCCTTACCAGAAAACAACTCTTGCTCTTAGGACCAGAAACTGCATGTGATTCAACTCCATTTAGGTCTGGGAAACAAATGCTAGCTCGCCTTACATGAAACACACTCTGCTTTTGAGAAAAGAGCACTCTTCTACTCTACTGTGTTTCCTATGGGGTCTGAACAGTGAGCTTGCTCAGAACAAAACAACTGTGCTTCCTACACACGGGCCATATCTAGTTCAACTCTGCTTAGGAAACTGACAAGAACACTAGCTCCTCTTCAGTCCAATACACTGTACTTGCAGGGAACAGATGTGAGTGCTATTTGCACTGTGTATGGCAATTGGAGCACAATAGTGACTTGACTTACCAGAAAACAACTCTTGCTCGTTGGACAAAAAACTGCATGTGACTCAACTCCATTTAGGACTGGGAAACAAATGCTAGCTCGAATTCCAAGAAACACACTCTGCTTTTCAGAAAAGAGCACTCTTCTACTCTACTGTGTTTCCTATGTGTTCCGAACAGTGAGCTTGCTCAGAACAAAAAAATTGTGCTTCCTACACACACGGCCATATCTAGTTCAAGTCTGCTTAGGAACCTGACAAGAACAGTAGATCCTCTTCAGTCCAATACACTGTACTTGCTGGGAACAGATGCGAGTGCTATTTGTTCTGTGTATGTCAATGGCAGCGCAATAGTGACTCTTCTTACCAGAAAACAACTCTTGCTCGTAGGACCAGAAACTGCATGTGATTCATCTCCATTTAGGACTGGGAAACAAACTCTAGCTCGCTTTACAAGAAACACACTCTGCTTTTGAGAAAAGAACACTCTTCTACTCTACTGTGTTTCCTATAGGGCCAGAACAGTGAGCTTGCTCAGAAAAAAAGAACTGTGCTTCCTACACACATGGGCCGTATCTAGTTCAACTCTGCTTAGAAAACTGACAAGAACAGTAGCTGCTCTTCATTCGAATACACTGTACTTGCTGGGAACAGACGCCAGTGCTATTTGCACTTGTATGGCAATGGCAGCCCAATAGTGACTATTCATACCAGAAAAAAACTCTTGCTCGTAGGACCAGAAACGGCATGGGATTCAACTCCATTTCTGACTGGGAAGCAAATACTAGCTCGCCTTTCAAGAAACACAATCTAATTTTGAGAAAAGAGCTCTCATCTACTCTACTGTGTTTCCGATGGTGACCGCACAGTGTGCTTTCTCAGAACAAAAGAACTGTGCTTCCTACACATACGAGCCATATCTAGTTCAACTCTGCTTAGGAAACTGACAAGAACAGTAGCTCCTGTTCAGTCCAATACACTGTACTTGCTGGGAACAGACGCGAGTGCTATTTGCACTATGAATGGGAATGGGAGCGCAATAGTGACTTTCCTTACCAGAAAACAACTCTTGCTCATAGGACCAGAAACTGCATGTGATTCAACTCCATTTAGGACTGGGAAACAAACGCTAGCTCGCCTTACAAAAACACACTCTGCTTTTGAGAAAAGAGCACTCTTCTACTCTACTGTGTTTCCTATGTTGTCCGAACAGTGAGCTTGCTCAGAACAAAAGAACTGTGCTTCCTACACGCACGGCCATATCTAGTTCAATTCTGCTTAGGAACCTGACAAGAACAGTAGATCCTCTTCAATCCAATACACTGTACTTGCTGGGAACAGACGCCAGTGCTATTTGTCCTGTGTATGGCAATGGCAGCGCAATAGTGACTCTTCTTACCATAAAACATCTCTTGCTCTTAGGACCAGAAACTGCATGTTATTCAACTCCATTTTGGACTGGGAAACAAATGCTAACTCGCCTTACAAGAAACACACTCTGCTTTAGAGAAAAGAGCACTCTTCTACTCTACTGTGTTTCCTATGGGGTCCGAACACTGAGCTTGCTCAGAACAAAAGAACTGTGCTTCCTACACACAAGGGCCATATCTAGTTCAACTCTGCTTAGGAAACTGAAAACAACAGTAGCTCCTCTTCAGTCCAATACACTGTACTTGCGGGGAAGAGACGCGAGTGCTATTTGTACTGTGTATGGCAATTGGAGCACAATAGTGACTCGTCTTACCAGAAAACAAATCTTGCTCGTAGGACAAAAAACTGCATGTGACTCAACTCCATTTAGGACTGGGAAACAAACGCTAGCTCGCCTTACAAGAAACACACTCTGCTTTTGAGAAAAGAGCACTCTTCTACTCTACTGTGTTTCCTATAGGGCCAGAACAGTGAGCTTGAACAGAACAAGAGAACTGTGCTTCCTACACACACGGCCATATCTAGTTCAATTTGGCTTAGAAAACTGAAAAGAACAGTAGATCCTCTTCAGTCCAATACATTGTACATGCTGGGAACAGATGCCAGTGCTATTTGCCCTGTGTATGACAATGGGAGCGCAATAGTGACTCTTCTTACCAGAAAACAACTCTTGCTTGTAGGACAACAAACTGCATTGGATTCAACTCCATTTAGTTCTGGGTAACAAACGCTATCTCGCCTTACAAGAAACATACTCTGCTTTTTAGAAAAGAGCACGCTTCTACTCTACTGTGTTTCCTATGGGGTCCGAACAGTGTGCTTGCTCAGAAAAAAAGAACTGTGCTTCCTACACACTCGGGCCATATCTAGGTCAACTCTGCTTAGGAAACTGACAAGAACAGTAGCTCCTCTTCAGTCCGATACACTGTACTTGCTGGGAACAGACGCGAGAGCTATTTGCACTATGTATGGGAAGGGGAGCGCAATAGTGACTTTCCTTACCAGAAAACAACTCTTGCTCGTAGGACCAGAAACTGCATGTGATTCAACTCCATTTAGGTCTGGGAAACAAATGCTAGCTCGCCTTACATGAAACACACTCTGCTTTTGAGAAAAGAGCACTCTTCTACTCTACTGTGTTTCCTATGGGGTCTGAACAGTGAGCTTGCTCAGAACAAAACAACTGTGCTTCCTACACACGGGCCATATCTAGTTCAACTCTGCTTAGGAAACTGACAAGAACACTAGCTCCTCTTCAGTCCAATACACTGTACTTGCGGGGAACAGATGTGAGTGCTATTTGCACTGTGTATGGCAATTGGAGCACAATAGTGACTTGACTTACCAGAAAACAACTCTTGCTCGTTGGACAAAAAACTGCATGTGACTCAACTCCATTTAGGACTGGGAAACAAATGCTAGCTCGAATTCCAAGAAACACACTCTGCTTTTCAGAAAAGAGCACTCTTCTACTCTACTGTGTTTCCTATGTGTTCCGAAAAGTGAGCTTGCTCAGAACAAAAAAATTGTGCTTCCTACACACACGGCCATATCTAGTTCAAGTCTGCTTAGGAAACTGACAAGAACAGTAGATCCTCTTCAGTCCAATACACTGTACTTGCTGGGAACAGATGCGAGTGCTATTTGTTCTGTGTATGTCAATGGCAGCGCAATAGTGACTCTTCTTACCAGAAAACAACTCTTGCTCGTAGGACCAGAAACTGCATGTGATTCATCTCCATTTAGGACTGGGAAACAAACTCTAGCTCGCTTTACAAGAAACACACTCTGCTTTTGAGAAAAGAACACTCTTCTACTCTACTGTGTTTCCTATAGGGCCAGAACAGTGAGCTTGCTCAGAAAAAAAGAACTGTGCTTCCTACACACACGGACCATATCTAGTTCAACTCTGCTTAGAAAACTGACAAGAACAGTAGCTGCTCTTCATTCGAATACACTGTACTTGCTGGGAACAGACGCCAGTGCTATTTGCACTTGTATGGCAATGGGAGCCCAATAGTGACTCTTCTTACCAGAAAAAAACTCTTGCTCGTATGACCAGAAACGGCATGGGATTCAACTCCATTTCTGACTGGGAAGCAAATACTAGCTCGCCTTTCAAGAAACACAATCTAATTTTGAGAAAAGAGCTCTCATCTACTCTACTGTGTTTCCGATGGTGTCCGCACAGTGTGCTTTCTCAGAACAAAAGAACTGTGCTTCCTACACATACGAGCCATATCTAGTTCAACTCTTCTTAGGAAACTGAGAAGAATAGTAGCTCCTCTTCAGTCCAATACACTGTACTTGCTGGGAACAGACGGGAGGGCTATTTGCACTGTGCATGGCAATGGGAGCGCAATAGTAACTTTCTTTACCAGAAAACAACTCTTGCTCGTAGGACCAGAAACTGCATGTGATTCAACTCCATTTAGGACTGGGAAACAAACGGTAGCTCGCCTTACAAGAAACACACTCGGCTTTAGAGAAAAGAGCACTCTTCTACTCTACTGTGTTTCCTATGGGGTCCAAACAGTGAGCTTGCTCAGAACAAAGAACTGTGCTTCCTACACACACGGACCATATCTAGTTCAACTCTGCTTAGTAAACTGACAAGAACAGTAGCTCCTATTCAGTCCAATACACTATACTTGCTGGGAAAAGACGTGAGTGCTATTTGCCTTGTGTAGGGCAATGGGAGCACAATAGTGACTTTCCTTACCAGAAAACAACTCTTGCTAGTACGACCAGAAACTCCATGTGATTCAACTCCATTTAGGTCTGGGAAACAAATGCTAGCTCGCCTTACATGAAACACACTCTGCTTTTGAGAAAAGAGCACTCTTCTACTCTACTGTGTTTCCTATGGGGTCCGAACACTGAGCTTGCTCAGAACAAAAGAACTGTGCTTCCTACACACAAGGGCCATTTCTAGTTCAACTCTGCTTAGGAAACTGAAAACAACAGTAGCTCCTCTTCAGTCCAATACACTGTACTTGCGGGGAAGAGACGCGAGTGCTATTTGTACTGTGTATGGCAATTGGAGCACAATAGTGACTCGTCTTACCAGAAAACAAATCTTGCTCGTAGGACAAAAAACTGCATGTGACTCAACTCCATTTAGGACTGGGAAACAAACGCTAGCTCGCCTTACAAGAAACACACTCTGCTTTTGAGAAAAGAGCACTCGTCTACTCTATTGTGTTTCCTATAGGGCCAGAACAGTGAGCTTGAACAGAACAAGAGAACTGTGCTTCCTACACACACGGCCATATCTAGTTCAATTTGGCTTAGAAAACTGAAAAGAACAGTAGATCCTCTTCAGTCCAATACATTGTACATGCTGGGAACAGATGCCAGTGCTATTTGCCCTGTGTATGACAATGGGAGCGCAATAGTGACTCTTCTTACCAGAAAACAACTCTTGCTTGTAGGACAACAAACTGCATGGGATTCAACTCCATTTAGTTCTGGGTAACAAACGCTATCTCGCCTTACAAGAAACATACTCTGCTTTTGAGAAAAGAGCACGCTTCTACTCTACTGTGTTTCCTATGGGGTCCGAACAGTGTGCTTGCTCAGAACAAAAGAACTGTGCTTCCTACACACTCGGGCCATATCTAGGTCAACTCTGCTTAGGAAACTGACAAGAACAGTAGCTGCTCTTCAGTCCAATACACTGTACTTGCTGGGAACAGACGTGAGTGCTATTTGCACTGTGTATGTCAATGGGAGCACAATAGTGACTCTTCTTCCCAGAAAACAACTCTTGCTCGTAGGACCACAAACTGCATGGGATTCAGCTCCATTTCTGACTAGGAAACAAACACTAGCTCGCTTTTCCAAAAACACAATCAAATTTTGAGAAGAGAGCACTCATCTACTCTACTGTGTTTCCTATGATGTCCGCACAGTGAGCTTTCTCAGAACAAAAGAAGTGTGCTTCCTACATACAAGGGCCATATCTGCTTCAACTCCTCTTAGGAAAATGACAAGAACAGTAGCTCCTCTTCAGTACAATACACTGTACTTGCTGGGAACAGACGCGAGTGCTATTTGCACTATGTATGGCAATGGGAGTACAACAGTGACTTTCCTTACCATAAAACAACTCTTGCTCATATGACCAGAAACTGCATGTGATTCAACTCCATTTAGGACTGGGAAACAAACGCTAGCTCGCATTACAAGAAACACACTCTGCTTTTGAGAAAAGAGCACGCTTCTACTCTATTGTGTTTCCAATGGGGTCTGAACAGTGAGCTTGCTCATAACAAAAGAACTGTGCTTCCTACACACACGGCCATATCTAGTTCAACTGTGCTTAGGAAACTGACAAGAACAGTAGCTCCTCTTCAGTCCAATACACTGTACTTGCTGGAAACAGACGCGACTGCTATTTGCACTGTGTATGGCAAAGGGAGCCCAAAAGTGACTTTCCTTAAGAGAAAACAACTCTTGCTGGTAGGACCAAAAACTGCATGTGATTCAACTCCATTAAGACTGGAAACAAACGCTAGCTCGCCTTACAAGAAACACACTCTGCTTTTGAGAAAAGAGCACTCTTCTACTCTACTGTGTTTCCTATAGGGCCAGAACAGAGAGCTTGCTCAGAACAAAAGAACTGTGCTTCTTACATACACGGCCATAACTAGTTCAATTCTGCTTAGGATCCTGACAAGAACAGTAGGTTCTCTTCAGTCCAATACACCGTACATGCTGGGAACCGACGCCAGTGCTATTTGCCCTGTGTATGACAATGGGAGCGCAATATTGACTCTTGTTACCAGAAAACAACTCTTGCTCGTAGGACCAGAAACTGCATGTGATTCAACTCCATTTAGGACTGGGAAAAAAACGCTAGCTCGCCTTACAAGAAACACACTCTGCTTTTGAGAAAAGAGCACTCTTCTACTCTACTGTGTTTCCTATGTGTTCCGCACAGTGAGCTTGCTCAGAACAAAAGAACTGTGCTTCCTACACACACGGGCCGTATCTAGTTCAACTCTACTTAGAAACCTGACAAGAACAGTAGCTGCTCTTCATTCGAATACACTGTACTTGCTGGGAACAGACGCCAGTGCTATTTGCACTTGTATGGCAATGGGAGCCCAATAGTGACTATTCATACCAGAAAAAAACTCTTGCTCGTAGGACCAGAAACGGCATGGGATTCAACTCCATTTCTGACTGGGAAGCAAATACTAGCTCGCCTTTCAAGAAACACAATCTAATTTTGAGAAAAGAGCTCTCATCTACTCTACTGTGTTTCTGATGGTGTCCGCACAGTGTGCTTTCTCAGAACAAAAGAACTGTGCTTCCTACACATACGAGCCATATCTAGTTCAACTCTGCTTAGGAAACTGACAAGAAGAGTAGCTCCTGTTCAGTCCAATACACTGTACTTGCTGGGAACAGACGCGAGTGCTATTTGCACTATGAATGGGAATGGGAGCGCAATAGTGACTTTCCTTACCAGAAAACAACTCTTGCTCATAGGACCAGAAACTGCATGTGATTCAACTCCATTTAGGACTGGGAAACAAACGCTAGCTCGCCTTACAAAAACACACTCTGCTTTTGAGAAAAGAGCACTCTTCTACTCTACTGTGTTTCCTATGAGGTCCGAACAGTGAGCTTGCTCAGAACAAAAGAACTGTGCTTCCTACACGCACGGGCCATATCTAGTTCAACTCTGCTTAGGAAACTGACAAGAACAGTAGATCCTCTTTAATCCAATACACTGTACTTGCTGGGAACAGACGCCAGTGCTATTTGTCCTGTGTATGGCAATGGCAGCGCAATAGTGACTCTTCTTACCATAAAACATCTCTTGCTCGTAGGACCAGAAACTGCATGTTATTCAACTCCATTTTGGACTGGGAAACAAATGCTAACTCGCCTTACAAGAAACACACTCTGCTTTAGAGAAAAGAGCACTCTTCTACTCTACTGTGTTTCCTATGAGGTCCAAACAGTGAGCTTGCTCAGAACAAAAGAACTGTGCTTCCTACACGCACGGGCCATATCTAGTTCAACTCTGCTTAGGAAACTGACAAGAACAGTAGCTCCTCTTCAGTCCAATACACTGTACTTGCGGGGAACAGACACGAGTGCTATTTGCACAGTGTATGGCAATTGGAGCACAATAATGACTTGTCTTACCAGAAAACAACTGTTGCTCGTAGGACAAAAAACTGCATGTGACTCAACTCCATTTAGGACTGGGAAACAAACACTAGCTCGACTTCCAAGTAGCACACTCTGCTTTTGAGAAAAGAGCACTCTTCTACTCTACTGTGTTTCCTATGTGTTTTCCGAACAGTGAGCTTGCTCAGAACACAAAAACTGTGCTTCCTATACACACGGGCCATATCTAGTTCAATTCTACTTAGGAAACTGACAAGAACAGTAGAACCTCTTCAGTCCAACACACTGTACATGCTGGGAACAGACGCCAGTGCTATTTGCCCTGTGTATGACAATGGGAGCGCAATAGTGACTCTTCTTACCAGAAAACAACTCTTGTTCGTAGGACCAGAAACTGCATGTGATTCCACTCGATTTAGGACTGGGAAAGAAACGCTAGCTCGCCTTACAAGAAACACACTCTGCTTTTCAGAAAAGAGCACTCTTCTACTCTACTGTGTTTCCTATAGGGCCAGAACAGTGAACTTGCTCAGAACAAAAGAACTGTGCTTCCTACACACAGGGGACATATCTAGTTCAACTCTGCTTAGGAATCTGACAAGAACAGGAGCTCCTATTCAGTCCAATACTCTGTACATGCAGGGAACAGACGCCAGTGCTATTTGCACTTGTATGGCAATGGGAGCGCAATAGTGACTCTTCTTACCAGAAAAAAACTCTTGCTCGTAGGACCAGAAACTGCACGGTATTCAATTCCATTTCTGACTGGGAAACAAACACTAGCTCGCCTTTCAAGAAACGCACTCTCCTTTTGAGAAAAGAGCACTCTTCTACTCTACAGTGTTTCCTATGGGGTCCGAACAGTGAGCTTGCTAAGAACAAATGAACTGTGCTTCCTACACACACGGGCCATATCTAGTTATACTCTGCTTAGGAAACTGACAAGAACAGTAGCTGCTCTTCAGTCCAATACACCGTACTTGCTGGGAACAGACGCCAGTGCTATTTGCACTGTGTATGACAATGGGAGCGCAATAGTGACTCTTCTTACCAGAAAAAAACTCTTGCTCGTAGGACCAGAAACGGCATGGGATTCAACTCCATTTTTGACTGGGAAGCAAATACTAGCTCGCCTTTCAAGAAACACAATTTAATTTTGAGAAAAGAGCACTCATCTACTCTACTGTCTTTCCTATGGTGTCCGCACAGTGTGCTTTCTCAGAATAAAAGAACTGTGCTTCCTACACACACGAGCCATATCTAGTTCAACTCCTTTTAGGAAAATGACAAGAAGAGTAGCTCCTCTTCAGTCCAATACACTGTACTTGCTGGGAACAGACGCGAGTGCTATTTGCACTATGTATGGCAATGGGAGCGCAATAGTGACTTTCCTTACCAGAAAACAACTCTTGCTCATAGGACCAGAAATTGGATGTGATTCAACTCCATTTAGGACTGGGAAACAAACGCTAGCTCGTCTTACAAGAAACACACTCTGCTTTAGAGAAAAGAGCACTCGTCTACTCTACTGTGTTTCCTATAGGGCCAGAACAGTGAGCTTGAACAGAACAAGAGAACTGTGCTTCCTACACACAATGCCATATCTAGTTCAATTTTGCTTAGAAAACTGAAAAGAACAGTAGATCCTCTTCAGTCCAATACATTGTACATGCTGGGAACAGATGCCAGTGCTATTTGCCCTGTGTATGACAATGGGAGCGCAATAGTGACTCTTCTTACCAAAAAAAAACTCTTGCTCGTAGGACCACAAACTGCATGGGATTCAACTCCATTTAGTACTGGGTAACAAACGCTATTTCGCCTTACAAGAAACACACTCTGCTTTTGAGAAAAGAGCACTCTTCTACTCTACTGTGCTTCCTATGGTGTCCGAACAGTGAGCTTGCTCAGAACAAAAGAACTGTGCTTCGTACACACGACCATATCTAGTTCAATTCTGTTTAGGAACCTGACAAGAACAGGAGATCCTCTTCAGTCCAATATACTGTACTTGCTGGGAACAGACGCCAGTGCTATTTGTCCTGTGTATGGCAATGGCAGCGCAATAGTGACTCTTCTTACCATAAAACAACTCTTGCTCATAGGACCAGAAACTGCAAGTGTTTCAACTCCATTTAGGACTGGGAAACAAAAGCTAGCTCACCTTACAAGAAACACACTCTGCTTTTGAGAAAAGAGCACTCTTCTACTCTACTGTGCTTCCTATATTGCCAGAACAGTGAGCTTGCTCAGAAAGAAAGAACTGTGCATCCTACACACACGGGCCCTACCTAGTTCAACTCTTCTTAGGAAACTGAGAAGAACAGTAGCTCCTCTTCAGTCCAATACACTGTAGTTGCTGGGAACAGACGGGAGGGCTATTTGCACTGTGCATGGCAATGGGAGCGCAATAGTGACTTTCTTTACCAGAAAACAACTCTTGCTCGTAGGACCAGAAACTGCATGTGATTCAACTCCATTTAGGACTGGGAAACAAACGCTAGCTCGCCTTACAAGAAACACACTCGGCTTTAGAGAAAAGAGCACTCTTCTACTCTACTGTGTTTCCTATGGGGTCCAAACAGTGAGCTTGCTCAGAACAAAAGAACTGTGCTTCCTACACACACGGACCATATCTAGTTCAACTCTGCTTAGTAAACTGACAAGAACAGTAGCTCCTATTCAGTCCAATACACTGTACTCAGCTGGGAAAAGACGCGAGTGCTATTTGCCTTGTGTAGGGCAATGTTAGCACAATAGTGACTTTCCTTACCATAAAACAACTCTTGCTCGTAGGACCAGAAACTCCATGTGATTCAACTCCATTTAGGTCTGGGAAACAAATGCTAGCTCGCCTTACATGAAACACACTCTGCTTTTGAGAAAAGAGCACTCTTCTACTCTACTGTGTTTCCTATGGGGTCCGAACACTGAGCTTGCTCAGAACAAAAGAACTGTGCTTCCTACACACAAGGGCCATATCTAGTTCAAATCTGCTTAGGAAACTGACAAGAACAGTAGCTCCTATTCAGTCCAATACTTGCTGGGAAAAGACGCGAGTGCTATTTGCCTTGTGTAAGGCAATGGGCGCGCAATAGTGACTTTCCTTTCCAGAAAACAACTCTTGTTCGTAGGACCAGAAACTGCATGTGACTCAAATCCATTTAGGACTGGGAAACAAACGCTAGCTCGCCTTACAAGAAACACACTCTGCTTTTGAGTAAAGAGCACTCTTCCACTCTACTGTGTTTCCTATGGGGTCTGAACAGTGAGCTTTCTCAGAACAAAAGAACTGTGCTTACTACACACACGGGCCATATCTACTTCAACTCTGCTTAGGAAACTGACAAGAACAGTAGCTCCTCTTCAGTCCGATACACTGTACTTGCTGGGAACAGACGCGAGAGCTATTTGCACTATGTATGGGAAGGGGAGCGCAATAGTGACTTTCCTTACCAGAAAACAACTCTTGCTCGTAGGACCAGAAACTGCATGTGATTCAACTCCATTTAGGTCTGGGAAACAAATGCTAGCTCGCCTTACATGAAACACACTCTGCTTTTGAGAAAAGAGCACTCTTCTACTCTACTGTGTTTCCTATGGGGTCTGAACAGTGAGCTTGCTCAGAACAAAACAACTGTGCTTCCTACACACGGGCCATATCTAGTTCAACTCTGCTTAGGAAACTGACAAGAACACTAGCTCCTCTTCAGTCCAATACACTGTACTTGCGGGGAACAGATGTGAGTGCTATTTGCACTGTATATGGCAATTGGAGCACAATAGTGACTTGACTTACCAGAAAACAACTCTTGCTCGTTGGACAAAAAACTGCATGTGACTCAACTCCATTTAGGACTGGGAAACAAATGCTAGCTCGAATTCCAAGAAACACACTCTGCTTTTCAGAAAAGAGCACTCTTCTACTCTACTGTGTTTCCTATGTGTTCCGAACAGTGAGCTTCTCAGAACAAAAGAATTGTGCTTCCTACACACATGGGATATATCTGGTTCAACTCCTCTTATGAAAATGACAAGAACAGTAGCCCCTCTTCAGTCCAATACACTGTACTTGCTGGGAACAGACGCGAGTGCTATTTGCACTATGTATGGGAATGGGAGCGCAATAGTGACTTTCCTTACCAGAAAACAACTCTTGCTCATAGGACCAGAAACTGGATGTGATTCAACTCCATTTAGGACTGGGAAACAAATGCTAGCTCGCCTTACAAGGAACACACTCTGCTTTTGAGAAAAGGGCACTCTTCTACTCTATTGTGTTTTCTACTGGGTCCGAACTGTGAGCTTGCTCAGAACAAAAGACCTGTGCTTCCTACACACAAGGGCCATATCTGGTTCAACTCTGCTTAGGAAACTGACAAGAACAGTAGATCCTCTTCAGTCCAATACACTGTACTTGCTGGGAACAGACGCAAGTACTATTTGCCCTGTGTATGACAATGGGTGCGCAATATTGACTCTTCTTACCAGAAAACAACTCTTGCTCGTAGGACCAGAAACTGCATGGGATTCAACTCCATTTCTGACTGGGAAGTAAATCGTAGCTCGCCTTTCAAGGAACTCAATCTAATTTTGAGAAAAGAGCACTCATCTACTCTACTGTGTTTCCTAAGGTGTCCGCACAGTGTGCTTTCTCAGAAAAAAAGAACTGTGTTTCCTACACACACGGGCCATATCTAGTTCAACTCCTCTTAGGAAAATGACAAGAACAGTAGCTCCTCTTCAGTCCAATACACTGTACTTGCTGGGAAAAGACGCGAGTGCTATTTGCACTATGTATGGCAATGGGAGCGCAATAGTGACTTTCCTTAAGAGAAAACAACTCTTGCTCATAGGACCAGAAACTGCAAGTGATTCAACTCCATTTAGGACTGGGAAACAAACGCTAGCTCGCCTTACAAGAAACACACTCTGCTTTTGAGAAAAGAGCACTCTTCTACTCTACTGTGTTTCCTATAGGGCCAGAACAATGAGCTTGCTCAGAACAAGAGAACTGTGCTTCCTACACACACGGGCCATATCGAGTTCAACTCTGCTTAGGAACCTGACAAGAACAGTAGCTCCTCTTCAGTCCAATACACTGTACTTGCTGGGAACAGACGCATGTGCTATTTGCACTGTGTATGGCAATGGGAGCGCAATAGTGACTTTCCTTACCAGAAAACAACTCTTGCTCGTAGGACCAGAAACTGCATGTGATTCCAATCCATTTAGGACTGGAAACAAATGCAAGCTCGCCTTAAAAGAAACACACTCTGCTTTTGAGAAAAGACCTCTCTTCTACTCTACTGTGCTTCCTATGGTGTCCGAACAGTGAGCTTGCTCAGAACAAAAGAACTGTGCTTCGTACACACGACCATATCTAGTTCAATTCTGTTTAGGAACCTGACAAGAACAGTAGATCATCTTCAGTCCAATATACTGTACTTGCTGGGAACAGACGCCAGTGCTATTTGTCCTGTGTATGGCAATGGCAGCGCAATAGTGACTCTTCTTACCATAAAACAACTCTTGCTCATAGGACCAGAAACTGCAAGTGTTTCAACTCCATTTAGGAATGGGAAACAAAAGCTAGCTCACCTTACAAGAAACACACTCTGCTTTTGAGAAAAGAGGACTCTTCTACTCTACTGTGTTTCCTATGGGGTCCGAACAGTGAGCTTGCTCAGAACAAAAGAACTATGCTTCCTACACACACGTGCCATATCTAGTTCAACTCTGCTTAGGAAACTGACAAGAACAGTAGCTCCTCTTCAGTCCAATACACTTTACTTGCTGGGAACAGACGCGAGTGCTATTTGCACTGTGTATGGCAATTGGAGCACAATAGTTTCTCGTCTTACCAGAAAACAACTCTTGCTCGTAGGACCAAAAACTGCATGTGACTCAACTCCATTTAGGACTGGGAAACAAAAGCTAGCTCGACTTCCAAGAAACACACTCTGCTTTTGAGAAAAGAGTACTCTTCTACTCTACTGTGCTTCCTATATTGCCAGAACAGTGAGCTTGCTCAGAAAAAAAGAACTGTGCATCCTACACACACGGGCCCTACCTAGTTCAACTCTTCTTAGGAAACTGAGAAGAACAGTAGCTCCTCTTCAGTCCAATACACTGTACTTGCTGGGAACAGACGGGAGGGCTATTTGCACTGTGCATGGCAATGGGAGCCCAATAGTGACTTTCTTTACCAGAAAACAACTCTTGCTCATAGGCCAGAAACTGCATGTGATTCAACTCCATTTAGGACTGGGAAACAAACGGTAGCTCGCCTTACAAGAAACACACTCTGCTTTAGAGAAAAGAGCACTCTTCTACTCTACTGTGTTTCCTATGGGGTCCAAACAGTGAGCTTGCTCAGAACAAAAGAACTGTGCTTCCTACACACACGGACCATATCTAGTTCAACTCTGCTTAGTAAACTGACAAGAACAGTAGCTCCTATTCAGTCCAATACACTATACTTGCTGGGAAAAGACGCGAGTGCTATTTGCCTTGTGTAGGGCAATGGGAGCACAATAGTGACTTTCCTGACCAGAAAACAACTCTTGCTAGTAGGACCAGAAACTCCATGTGATTCAACTCCATTTAGGTCTGGGAAACAAATGCTAGCTTGCCTTACATGAAACACACTCTGCTTTTGAGAAAAAAGCACTCTTCTACTCTCTGTGTTTCCTATGGGGTCCGAACACTGAGCTTGCTCAGAACAAAAGAACTGTGCTTCCTACACACAAGGGCCATATCTAGTTCAACTCTGCTTAGGAAACTGACAACAACAGTAGCTCCTCTTCAGTCCAATACACTGTACTTGCGGGGAGGAGACGCGAGTGCTATTTGTACTGTGTATGGCAATTGGAGCACAATAGTGACTCGTCTTACCAGAAAACAAATCTTGCTCAGAGGACAAAAAACTGCATGTGACTCAACTCCATTAAGGACTGGGAAACAAACGCTAGCTCGCCTTACAAGAAACACACTCTGCTTTTGAGAAAAGAGCACTCTTCTACTCTACTGTGTTTCCTATGGAGTCCGAACACTGAACTTGCTCATAACAAAAGAACTGTGCTTCCTACACACACGGCCATATCTAGATCAATTCTGCTTAGGAACCTGACAAGAACAGTAGATCCTCTTCAGTCCAATACACTGTACTTGCTGGGAACAGACGCCTGTGCTATTTGTCCTGTGTATGGCAATGGCAGCGCAAAAGTGACTCTTCTTATCATAAAACAACTCTTGCTCGTAGGACTAGAAACTGCATGTGATTCAACTCCATTTAGGACTGGAAAACAAACGCTAACTCGCCTTACAAGAAACACACTCTGCTTTAGAGAAAAGAGCACTCTTCTACTCTACTGTGTTTCCTATAGGGCCAGAACAGTGAGCTTGCTCAGAACAGAAGAACTGTGCTTTCTACACACACGGCCATATTTAGTTCAATTCTGCTTAGGAAACTGAGAAGAACAGTAGCTCCTCTTTAGTCCAATACACTGTACTTGCTGGGAACAGATGGGAGGGCTATTTGCACTGTGTATGGCAATGGGAGCGCAATAGTGACTTTCCTTACCAGAAAACAACTCTTGCTCGTAGGAACACAAACTGAATGTGATTCCACTCCATTTAGGAATGGGAAACAAACGCTAGCTCGCCTTAAAAGAAACACACTCTGCTTTTGAGAAAAAAGCACTCTTCTACTCTACTGTGTTTCCTATGGGGTCCGAACAGTGAGCTTGCTCAGAACATAAAAACTGTGCTTCCTACACACATGGCCATATCTAGTTCAAGTCTGCTTAGGAACCTGACAAGAACAGTAGATCCTCTTCAGTCCAGTACACTGTACTTGCTGCGAACAGATGCCAGTGCTATTTGTCCTGTGTATGGCAATGGCAGTGCAATAGTGACTCTTCTTACCATAAAACAACTCTTGCTCGTAGTACCAGAAACTGCATGAAATTCAAGTCCATTTAGGACTGCAAAACAAACGCTAGCACGCCTAACAAGAAATACACTCTGCTTTAGAGAAAAGAGCACTCTTCTACTCTACTGTGTTTCCTATGGGGTCCAAACAGTGAGCTTGCAAAGAACAAAAGAACTGTGCTTCCTACAAACACGGATCATATCTAGTTCAACTCTGCTTAGGAAACTGACAAGAACAGTAGCACCTATCCAGTCCAATACACTGTACTTGCTGGGAACAGACGCGAGAGCTATTTGCACTGTATATGGCTATGGGAGCGCAATGTGACTTTCCTTACCAGAAAAGAACTCTTGATCGTAGGACCTGAAACTGCATGTGATTCAACTCCATTTAGGACTAGGAAACAAATGCTAGCTCGCCTTACAAGAAACACACTCTGCTTTTGAGAAAAGCACTCTTCTACTCAACTGTGTTTCCTATAGGGTCCGAACAGTGAGCTTGCTCAGAAAAAAAAACTGTGGTTCCTACACACATGGGCCATATCTAGTTCAACTCTGCTTAGGAAACTGACAAGAACAGTAGCTCCTCCCTTAGTCCCATACACTGTACTTGCTGGAAACAGACGCGAGTGCTATTTGCACTGTATATGGCAATGGGAGCACAATAGTGACATTCCTTACCAGAAAACAACTCTTGCTCGTAGGACAAAAAACTGCATGTGACTCAACTCCATTTAAGACTGGGAAACAAATGCTAGCTTGCCTTACAAGAAACACACTCTGCTTTAGAGAAAAGAGCACTCTTCTACTCTACTGTGTTTCCTATAGGGCCAGAACAGTGAGCTTGCTCAGAACATAAGAACTGTGCTTCCTACACACACGGGCCATATCGAGTTCAACTCTGCTTAGGAACCTGACAAGAACAGTAGCTCCTCTTCATTCCAATACACTGTACTTGATGGGAACAGACGCATGTGCTATTTGCACTGTGTGGCAATGGGAGCGCAATAGTGACTTTCCTTACCAGAAAACAACTCTTGCTCGTAGGACCAGAAACTGCATGTGATTCCACTCCATTTAGGACTGGAAACAAACGCAAGCTCACCTTACAAGAAACACACTCTGCTTTTGAGAAAAGAGCACTCTTCTACTCTACTGTGCTTCCTATGGGGTCCGAACAGTGAGCTTGCTCAGAACAAAAGAACTGTGCTTCGTACACACGACCATATCTAGTTCAATTTTGTTTAGGAACCTGACAAGAACAGTAGATCCTCTTCAGTCCAATATACTTTACTTGCTGGGAACAGACGCCAGTGGTATTTGTCCTGTGTATGGCAATGGCAGCGCAATAGTGACTCTTCTTACCATAAAACAGCTCTTCCTCATAGGACCAGAAACTGCAAGTGTTTCAACTCCATTTAGGACTGGAAAACAAAAGCTAGCTCGCTTTACAAGAAACACACTCTGCTTTTGAGAAAAGAGCACTCTTCTACTCTACTGTGTTTCCTATAGGGCCAGAACAGTGAGCTTGCTCAGAAAAAAAGAACTGTGCTTCCTACACACACGGCCCGTATCTAGTTCAACTCTGCTTAGAAAACTGAGAAGAACAGTAGCTCCTCTTCAGTCCAATACACTGTACTTGCTGGGAAGAGACGCGAGGGCTATTTGCACTGTGTATGGCAATAGGAGCGCAATAGTGACTTTCTTTACCAGAAAACAACTCTTGCTCATAGGACCAGAAACTGCATGTGATTCCACTCCATTTAGGACTGGGAAACAAACGGTAGCTCGCCTTACAAGAAACACACTCTTCTTTTGAGAAAAGAGCACTCTTCCACTCTACTGCGTTTCCTATGTTGTCCAAACAGTGAGCTTGCTCAGAACAAAAGAACTGTGCTTCCTACACATGGGCCATAACTAGTTCCACTCTGCTTAGGAAACTGACAAGAAGAGTAGCTCCTCTTCAGTCCGATACAATGTACTTGCTGGGAACAGACGCGAGTGCTATTTGCACTGTGTATGGCAATGGGAGCGCAATAGTGACTTTCCTTACCAGAAAACAACTCTTGCTCGTAGGACCAGAAACTGCATGTGATTCAACTCCATTTCGGACTGGAAAACAAATGCTAGCTCGCCTTACATGAAACACACTCTGCTTTTGAGAAAAGAGCACTCTTCTACTCTACTGTGCTTCCTATGGGGTCTGAACAGTGAGCTTGCTCAGAACAAAAGAACTGTGCTTTCTACACACACGGGCCATATCTAGTTCAACTCTGCTTAGTAAACTGACAAGAACAGTAGATCCTCTTCAGTCCAATACACTGTACTTGCAGGGAACAGACGCGAGTGCTATTTGCACTGTGTATGGCAATTGGAGCCCAATAGTGACTTGTCTTACCAGAAAACAACTCTTGCTCGTAGGACAAAAAACAGCAAGTGACTCAACTCCATTTAGGAATGGGAAACAAATGCTATCTCGACGTCCAAGAAACACACTCTGCTTTTGAGAAAAGAGCACTCTTCTACTCTACTGTGTTTCCTATGTGTTCCGAAAAGTGAGCTTGCTCAGAACAAAAAAACTGTGCTTCCTACACACACGGCCATATCTATTCAAGTCTCCTTAGGAACCTGACAAGAACAGTAGATCCTCTTCAGTCCAATACAGTGTACTTGCTGGGAACAGACGCCAATGCTATTTGTCCTGTGTATGGCAATGGCAGCGCAATAGTGACTCTTTTTACCAGAAAACAACTCTTGCTCGTGGACCAGAAACTGCATGTGATTCAACTCCATTTAGGACTGGGAAACAAACTCTAGCTCGCTTTACAAGAAACACACTCTGCTTTTGAGAAAAGAGCACTCTTCTACTCTACTGTAATTCCTATAGGGCCAGAACAGTGAGCTTGCTCAGAAAAAAAGAACTGTGCTTTCTACACACACGGGCCATATGTAGTTCAACTCTGCTTAGGAAACTGAGAAGAACAGTAGCTCCTCTTCTTTCCAATACACTGTACTTGCTGGGAACAGATGGGAGGGGTATTTGCAGTGTGTATGGCAATTGGAGCACAATAGTGACTTTCCTTACTAGAAAACAACTCTTGCTCGTAGGAACACAAACTGCATGTGATTCCACTCCATTTAGGAATGGGAAACAAACGCTATCTCGCCTTAAAAGAAACACACTCTGCTTTTGAGAAAAAAGCACTCTTCTACTCTACTGTGTTTCCTATAGGGTCAGAACAGTGAGCTTGCTCAGAACAAAAAAACTGTGCTTCCTACAAACACGGATCATATCTAGTTCAACTCTGCTTAGGAAACTGACAAGAACAGTAGCACCTATCCAGTCCTATACAATGTACTTGCTGGGAACAGACACGAGTGCTATTTGCACTGTGTATGACAATGGGAGCACAATGTGACTTTCCTTACCAGAAAAGAACTCTTGTTCGTAGGACCTAAAACTGCATGTGATACAACTCCACTTAGGACTAGGAAACAAACGCTAGCTTGCCTTACAAGAAACACACTCTGCTTTTGAGAAAAGAGCACTCTTCTACTCTACTGTGTTTCCTATAGGGCCAGAATAGTGAACTTGCTCAGAACATAAGAACTGTGCTTCCTACACACACGGGCCATATCTACTTCAACTCTACTTAGTAAACTGACAAGAAAAGTAGCTCCTCTTCAGTCTGATACACTGTACTTGCTGGGAACAGACGCGAGAGCTATTTGCACTGTGTATGGCAATGGGAGCGCAATATTGACTTTCCTTACTAGAAAACAACTCTTGCTCATAGGACCAGAAACTGCATGTGATTCAACTCCATTTAGGACTGGGAAACAAACGCTAGCTCGCCTTACAAGAAACACTCTGCTTTTGAGAAAAGCGCACTCTTCTACTCCTCTGTGTTTCCTATAGGGTCCGAACAGTGAGCTTGCTCAGAACAAAAGAACTGTGCTTCCTACACACACGGCCATATCTAGTTCAATTCTGCTTAGGAACCTGAAAGAACAGTAGATCCTCTTCAGTCCAATACACTGTACTTGCTGGGAACAGACGCCAGTGCTCTTTGTCCTGTATATGGCAATTGGAGCCCAATAGTGACTCTTCTTACCATAAAACAACTCTTGCTCGTAGGACCAGAAACTGCATGTGATTCAACTCCATTTAGGACTGGGAAACAAACGATAGCTCGCCTTACAAGAAACACACTCTGCTTTAGAGAAAAGAGCACTCTTCTACTCTACTGTGTTTCCCATAGGGCCAGAAGAGTGAGCTTGCTCAGAAAAAAAAAAACTGTGCTTCCTACACACACGGGCCATATCTAGTTCAACTCTGCTTAGGAAACTGACAAGAACAGTAGCTCCTCTTCAGTCCAATACACTGTACTTGCTGGGAACAGACGCCAGTGCTATTTGCACTGTGGATGGCAATGGGAGCACAATAGTGACTTTCTTACCAGAAAACAACTCTTGCTCGTAGGACCAGAAACTGCATATGATTCAACTCCATTTAGGACTGAGAAACAAATGCTAGCTTGCCTTCCATGAAACACACTCTGCTTTTGAGAAAAGAGCACTCTTCTACTCTACTGTGTTTCCTATGGGGTACGAACAGTGAGCTTGCTCAGAACAAAAGAACTGTGCTTCCTACACACCCGAGCCATATCTTGTTCAACTCCTTTTATGAAAATGACAAGAAGAGTAGCTCCTCTTCAGTCCAATACACTGTACTTGCTGGGAACAGACGCGAGTGCTATTTGCACTATGTATGGCAATGGGAGCGCAATAGTGACTTTCCTTACGAGAAAACAACTCTTGCTCATAGGATCAGAAATTGGATGTGATTCAACTCCATTTAGGACTAGGAAAAAAATGCTAGCTTGACTTTTAAATAACACACTCTGCTTTTGAGAATAGAGCACTCTTCTACTCCACTGTGTTTCCTATGTGTTCCGAAAAGTGAGCTTGCTCAGAACAAAAAAACTGTGCTTCCTACACACACGAGCCATATCTAGTTCAAGTCTGCTTAGGAACCTGACAAGAACAGTAGATCTTCTTCAGTCAAATACACTGTACTTGCTGGGAACAGACGCCAGTGCTATTTGTCCTGTGTATGGCAATGGCAGCGCAATAGTGACTCTTCTTACCAGAAAACAACTCTTGCTCATGGACCAGAAACTGCATGTGATTCAACTCCATTTAGGACTGGGAAACAAATGGTAGCTCGCCTTACATGAAACACACTCTGCTTTTGAGAAAAGAGCACTCTTCTACTCTACTGTGTTTCCTATGTGTTCCGAACAGTGGCTTGCTGAGAACAAAAAGATGTGCTTCCTACACACACGGCCATATCTACTTCAAGTCTGCTTAGGAACCTGACAAGAACAGTAGATCCTCTTCAGTCCAATACACTGTACTTGCTGGGAACAGACTCCAGTGCTATTTGTCCTGTGTATGGCAATGGCAGCGCAATAGTGACTCTTCTTACCAGAAAACAACTCTTGCTCGTAGTACCAGAAACTGCATGTGATTCAACTCCATTTAGGACTGGGAAACAAACTCTAGCTCGCTTTACAAGAAACACACTCTGCTTTTGAGAAAAGAGCACTCTTCTTCTCTACTGTGTTTCCTATAGGGCCAGAACATTGAGCTTGCTCAGAACAAAAGAACTGTGCTTCCTACACACACGGGCCATATCTAGTTCAACTCTGCTTAGGAAACTGAGAAGAACAGTAGCTCCTCTTCAGTCCAATACACTGTACTTGCTGGGAACAGACGTGAGTGCTATTTGCCTTGTGTAGGGCAATGGGAACACAATAGTGACTTTCCTTACCATAAAACAACTCTTGCTCATAGGAGCAGAAACTGCATGTTATTCAACTCGATTTAGGTCTGGGAAACAAATGCTAGCTCGCCTTACATGAAACACACTCTGCTTTTGAGAAAAGAGCACTCTTCTACTCTACTGTGTTTCCTATGGGGTCCGAACAGTGAGCTTGCTCAGAACAAAAGAACTGTGCTTCCTACACACAAGGGCCATATCTAGTTCAACTCTGCTTAGGAAACTGACAAGAACAGTAGCTCCTTTTCAGTCCCATACACTGTACTTGCGGGGAAGAGACGCGAGTGCTATTTGCACTGTGTATGGCAATTAGAGAACAATAGTGACTCGTCTTACCAGAAAACAACTCTTGCTCGTAGGACAAAAAACTGCATGTGACTCACCTCCATATAGGACTGGGAAACAAACGCTAGCTCGCCTTACAAGAAACACACTCTGCTTTTGAGAAAAGAGCACTCTTCTACTCTACTGTGTTTCCTATGGAGTCCGAACACTGAACTTGCTCAGAACAAATGAACTGTGCTTCCTACACAAACGGCCATATGTAGTTCAATTTAGCTTAGGAACCTGACAAGAACAGTACATCCTCTTCAGTCAGATACACTGTACTTGCTGGGAAAAGACGCCAGTGCTATTTGTCCTGTGTATGGCAATGGCAGCGCAATAGTGACTCTTCTTACCAGAAAACAACTCTTGTTTGCAGGACCAGAAACTGCATGTGATTCAACTCCATTTAGGATTGGGAAACAAACGCTAGCTCGCCCTACAAGAAACACGCTCTGCTTTTGAGAAAAGAGCACTCTTCTACTCTACTGTGTTTCCTATGGTGTCCAAACAGTGAGCTTGCTCAGAACAAAAGAACTGTGCTTCCTACACACGCGGGACATATCTCGTTCACCTCTGCTTAGGAAACTGACAAGAACAGTAGCTCCTCTACAGTCCGATACACTGTACTTGCTGGGAAGAGACGTGAGTGCTATTTGCACTGTGTATGGCAATGGGAGCGCAATAGTGACTTTCCTTACCAGAAAACAACTCTTGGTCGTAGGACCAGAAACTGCATGTGATTCAACTCCATTTAGGACTGGGAAACAAACGCTAGCTAGCCTTACAAGAAACACACTATGCTTTTGAGAAAAGAGCACTCTTCTACTCTACTGTGTTTCCTATAGGGCCAGAACAGTGAGCTTGCTCAGAACAAAAGAACTGTGCTTCCTACACACACGGCCATATTAAGTTCAACTCTGCTTAGGAAACTGACAAGAACAGTAGCTCCTCTTCAGTCCAATACGCTGTACTTGCTCGGAACAAACGCGAGTGCTCTTTGCACTGTGTATGGCAATTGGAGCAAAATAGTGAATCGTCTTACCAGAAAACAACTCTTGCTCGTAGGACAAAAAACTGCATGTGACTCAACTCCATTTAGGACTGGGAAACAAACGCTAGCTCGACTTCCAAAAACACACTCTGCTTTTGAGAAAAGAGCACTCTTCTACTCTACTGTGTTTCCTATGTGTTCCGAACAGTGAGCTTGCTCAGAACAAAAAAACTGTGCTTCCTACGCACACGGCCATATCTAGTTCAAGTCTGCTTAGGAAACTGACAAGAACAGTAGCTCCTATTCAGTCCGATACACTGTACTTGCTGGGAACAGACGCGAGTGCTATTTGCACTGTATATGACATTTGGAGCACAACAGTGACTCTTCTTACCAGAAAACAACTCTTGCTCGTAGGACCAGAAACTGCATGTGATTCAACTCCATTTAGGACTGGGAAACAAACGCTAGCTCGCCTTACAAGAAACACTATCTGCTTTAGATTAAAGAGCACTCTTCTACTCTACTGTGTTTCCTATAGGGCCAGAACAGTGAGCTTGCTCAGAAGAAAAGAACTGTGCTTCCTACACTCGGGCCATATCTAGTTCAAGTCTGCTTAGGAACCTGACAAGAACAGTAGCTCCTCTTCAGTCCGATACACTGTACTTGCTGGGAACAGACGGGAGGGCTATTTGCACTGTGTATGGCAATGGGAGTGCAATAGTGACTTTTCTTACCAGAAAACAACTCTTGCTCGTAGGACCAGAAACTGCATGTGATTCAACTCCATTTAGGACTGGGAAACAAATGCTAGCTCGCCTTACATGAAACACACTCTGCTTTTGAGAAAAGAGCACTCTTCTACTCTACTGTGTTTCCTATGTGTTCCAAACAGTGAGCTTGCTCAGAACAAAAAAACTGTGCTTCCTACACACACGGCCATATCTAGTTCAAGTCTGCTTAGGAACCTGACAAGAACAGTAGCTCCTATTCAGTCCGATACACTGTACTTGCTGGGAACAGACTCCAGTGCTATTTGTCCTGTGTATGGCAATGGCAGCACAATATTTACTATTCTTACCAGAAAACAACTCTTGCTCATAGGACCAGAAACTGCATGGGATTCAACTCCATTTAGGACTGGGAAACAAACGCTAGCTCTCCTTACAAGTAACACACTCTGCTTTTGAGAAAAGAGCACTTTTCTCCTCTACTGTGTTTCCTATGGGGTCCAAACAGTGAGCTTGCTCAGAACAAAAGAACTGTGATTCCTACACACACCGAGAATATCTAGTTCAACTCTGCTTAGGAAACTGACAAGAACAATAGCTCCTCTTCAGTCCAATACACTGCACTTGCTGGGAACAGACGCGAGTGCTATTTGCACTGTGTATGGCAATGGGAGCACAATAGTAACTTTCCTTACCAGAAAACAACTCTTGCTCATAGGACCAAAAACTGCCTGTGACTCAGCTCCATTTAGGACTGGGAAACAAACGCAAGCTCGCCTTACAAGAAACACACTCTGCTTTAGAGAAAAGAGCACTCTTCTACTCTACTGTGTTTCCTATAGGGCCAGAACAGTGAGCTTGCTCAGAACAAAAGAACTGTGCTTCCTACACACACGGCCATATCTACTTCAACTCAGCTTAGGAACCTGGCAAGAACAGTAGACCCTCTTCAGTCCAATACACTGTACATGCTGGGAACAGACGCGTGTGCTATTTGCCCTGTGTATGACAATGGGAGCACAATAGTTACTCTTCTTACCAGAACACAACTCTTGCTCGTAGGACCAGAAAGAGCATGTGATTCAACTCCATTTAGGACTGTGAAACAAACACTAACTCGCCTTACAAGAAACACACTCTGAGTTAGAGAAAAAAGCACTCTTCTACTCTATTGTGTTTCCTTAGAGGTCCGAACAGTGAACTTGCTCAGAACAAAAGAACTGTGCTTCCTACACACACGGCCATATCTAGTTCAATTCTGCTTAGGAACCTGACAAGAACAGTAGATCCTCTTCCGTCCAATACACTGTACTTGCTGGGAAGAGACTCCAGTAGTATTTGTCCTGTCTATGGCAATGGCAGCGCAATATTGACTCTTCTTACCAGAAAACAACTCTTGCTCATAGGACCGGAAACTGCCTGTGATTGAACTCCATTTAGGACTAGGAAACAAACGCTAGCTGGTCTTACAAGAAACACACTCTGCTTTTGAGAAAAGAGCACTCTTCTACACTACTGTTTTTCCTATGAGGTCCGAACAGTGAGCTTGCTGAGAACAAAAAATCGAGCTTCCTACACACACCGCCACACCTAGTTCAATTCTGCTTAGGAACCTGACAAGAACAGTAGATCCTCTTCAGTCCAATACAATGTACTGCTGGGAACAGACAACAGTGCTATTTGTCCTGTGTATGGCAATGGCAGTGCAATAGTGACTCTTCTTACCATAAAACAACTCTTGCTCGGAGGACCAGAAACTGCATGTGATTCAACTCCATTTAGGACTGGGAAACAAACGCTAGCTCGCCTTACAAGAAACACACTCTGCTTTATTGAAAAGAGCACTCTTCTACTCTACTGTGTTTCCTATAGGGACAGAACAGTGAGCTTGCTGAGAACAAAAAATCGAGCTTCCTACACACACCGCCACACCTAGTTCAATTCTGCTTAGGAAACTGACAAGAATAGTAGCTCCTCTTCAGTCCGATATGCTGTACTTCCTGGGATCAGAAACGAGTGCTATTTGCACTGTGTATGGCAATGGGAGCGCAATAGAGACTTTCCTTGCCAGAAAACAACTCTTGCTCGTAGGACGAGAAACTGCATGTGATTCAACTCAATTTAGGACTGGGAAACAAATGCTAGCTCGCCTTACATGAAACACACTCTGCTTTTGAGAAAAGAGCACTCTTCTACTCTACTGTCTTTCCTATGGGGTCCGAACAGTGAGCTTGCTCAGAACAAAAGAACTGTGCTTCCTACACACACGGGCCATATCTAGTTCAACTCTGCTTAGGAAACTGACAAGAACAGTAGCTCCTCTTCAGTCCAATACACTGTACTTGCGGGGAACAGACGCGAGTGCTATGTGCACTGTGTATGGATATTGGAGCACAATAGTGACTCGTCTTACCAGAAAACCACTCTTGCTCGTAGGACAAAAAACTGCATGTGACTCAACTCCATTTATGACTTGGAACCATCGGTAGCTCGCCTTCCAAGAATCACACTCTGCTTATGAGGAAAGAGCACTCTATACTCTACTGTGTTTCCTATGGGTTCCGAACAGTGAGCTTGCTCAGAACAAAAAAACTGTGCTTCCTACACACACGGCCATATCTAGTTCAAGTCTGCTTAAGAACCTGACAAGAACAGTAGATCCTCTTCCATCCAATACACTGTACTTGCTGGGAAAAGACGCCAGTGTTATTTGTCCTGTGTATGGCAATGGCAGCTCAATAGTGACTCTTCTTACCAGAAAACAACTCTTGCTTGTAGGACCAGAAACTGCATGTGATTCAACTCCATTTAGGACTGGGAAACAAACGCTAGCTCGCCTTACAAGAAACACACTCTGCTTTTGAGAAAAGAGCACTCTTCTACTCTACTGTGTTTCCTATGGTGTCCAAACAGTGAGCTTGCTCAGAACAAAAGAACTGTGCTTCCTACACACATGAGCCATATCTAGTTAAACTCTGCTTAGGAAACTGACAAGAACAGTACCTCCTCTTCAGTCCAATACACTGTACATGCTGGGAACAGACGCGAGTGCTATTTGCACTGTGTATGTCAATGTGAGCGCAATAGTGACTTTCCTTACCAGAAAACAACTCTTGCTCGTAGGACCAGAAATTGGATGTGATTCAACTCCATTTAGGACTGGGAAACAAATGCTAGCTTGCCTTACAAGAAATACAATCTGCTTTAGAGAAAAGAGCCCTCTTCTACTCTACTGTGTTTCCTATGGGGTCCAAACAGTCAGCTTGCTCAGCACAAAAAAACTGTGCTTCTTACACACACGGCCATATCTAGTTCAATTCTGATTAGGAACCTGACAAGAACAGTAGATCCTCTTCAGTCCAATACACTGTACTTGCTTGGAACAGACGGCAGTGCTATTTGTCCTGTGTATGGCATTGGCAGCGCAATAGTGACTATTCTTACCATAAAAAACTCTTGCTCGTAGCACCAGAAACTGCATGTGATTCAACTCCATTTAGGACTGGGAAACAAACGCTAGCTCGCCTTACAAGAAATACACTCTGCTTTTGAGAAAAGAGCACTCTTCTACTCTACTGTGTTTCCTATAGGGCCAGAACAGTGAGCTTTCTCAGAACAAAAGAACAGTGCTTTCTACACACAAGGGCCATATCTAGTTCAACTCTGCTTTGGAAACTGACAAGAACAGTAGCTCCTCTTCAATCCAATACACTGTACTTGCTGGGAACAACGCGAGTGCTATTTGCACTGTGTATGTCAATGGGAGCGCAATAGTGACTTTCCTTACCAGAAAACAACTCTTGCTCATAGGACCAGAAACTGTATGTGATTCAACGCCATTTAGGACTGGGAAACAATTGCTAGCTCGCCTTACAAGAAACACAATCTGCTTTAGAGAAAAGAGCACTCTTCTACTCTTCTGTGTTTCCTATGGGGTCCGAACAGTGAACTTGCTCAGAACAAAAAAACTGTGCTTCCTACACACACGGCCATATCTAGTACAATTCTGCTTATAAACCTGACAAGAACAGTAGATCCTCTTCAGTCCAATACACTGTACTTCCTGGCAACAGATGCCAGTGCTATTTGTCCTGCATATGGCAATGGCAGCGCAATAGTGACTCTTCTTACCAGAAAACAACTCTTGCTCGTAGGACAAAAAACTGCATGTGATTCAACTCCATTTAAGACTGGGAAACAAACGCTAGCTCGCCTTACAAGAAACACACTCTGCTTTACAGAAAAGAGCACTCTTCTACTCTACTGTGTTTCCTGTAGTGCCAGAACATTGAGCTTGCTCAGAACAAAAGAACTGTGCTTCCTACACACGGGCCATATCTAGTTCAACTCTGCTTAGGAAACTGACAAGAGCAGTAGCTCCTCTTCAGTCCGATACACTGTAATTGCTGGGAACAGACGCGAGTGCTATTTGCACTGTGTATGGCAATGGGAGCGCAAAGTGACTTTCCTTACCAGAAAACAACTCTTGCTTGTAGGACCAGAAACTGCATGGGATTCAACTCCATTTAGGACTGGGAAACAAATGCTAGCTCCCCTTACATGAATCACACTCTGCTTTTGAGAAAAGAGCACTCTTCTACTCTACTGTGTTTCCTATGTGGTCCAAACAGTGAGCTTGCTCAGAACAAAAGAACTGTGCTTCCTACACACACGGCCATACCTCGTTCAACTCTGCTTAGGAAACTGAGAAGAACAGTAGCTCCTCTTCAGTCCGATACACTGTACTTGCTGGGAACAGACGCGAGTGCTATTTGCACTGTGTATGGCAATGGGAGCACAATAGTGACTTCCTTACCAGAAAACAACTCTTGCTCGTAGGACCAGAAACTGCATGTGAATCCACTCCATTTAGGACTGGGAAACAAACACCGGTCGACTTACAATTAAAACACTCTGCTTTTGAGAAAAGAGCACTCTTCTACTCTACTGTGTTTCCTATAGTGCCAGAACAGTGAGCTTGCTCAGAACAAAAGAACTGTGCTTCCTACACAAACTGCCATGTCTAGTTCAACTCTGCTTAGGAACCTGACAAGAACAGTAGATCCTGTTCAGTCCAATACACTGTACATACTGGGAACAGACGCCAGTGCTATTTGCCCTGTGTATGACAATTGGAGCACAATAGTGACTCTTCTTACCAGAAAACAACTCTTGCTCGTAGGACAAGAAACTGCATGTGATTCAACTCCATTTAGGACTGGGAAACAAACGCTAGCTGGCATTACAAGAAACACACTCTTCTTAGAGAAAAGAGCACTCTTCTACTCTACTGTGTTTCCTATAGGGCCAGAACAGTGAGCTTGCTCAGAACAAAAGAACTGTGCTTCCTACACACACGGGCCATATCTAGTTCAACTGTGCTTAGGAAACTGACAAGAACAGTAGCTCCTCTTGAGTCCAATACACTGTACTTGCTGGGAACAGATGCGAGTGCTATTTGCACTGTGTAAGGCAATGGGAGCACAATAGTGACTTTCCTTACCAGAAAACAACTCTTGCTCGTAGGACCAGAAACTGTATGTGATTCAACTCCATTTAAGACTGGGAAACAAACGCTAGCTCGCCTTACAAGAAACACACTCTGCTTTTGAGAAGAGTGCACACTTCTACTCTACTGTGTTTCCTATGGGGTCCAAACAGTGAGCTTGCTCAGAACAAAAGAACTGTGCTTCCTACACATACGGTCATATCTAGTTCAATTCTGCTTAGGAAATTGACAAGAACAGTAGCTCCTCTTCAGTCCAATACACTGTACTTGCTGGGAACAGATGCCAGTGCTATTTGTCTTGTGTATGGCAATGGCAGCGCAATAGTGACTATTCTTACCATAAAACAACTCTTGCTCGTAGGACCAGAAACTGCATGTGATTCAACTCCATTTAGGACTGGGACACAAACCCTAGCTCGCCTTACAAGAAACACACTCTGCTTTTGAGAAAAGAGCACTGTTCTACTCTACTGTGTTTCCTATAGGGCCAGAACAGTGAGCTTGCTGAGAACAAAAGAACTGTGCTTCCTACACAAACGGACCATATCTAGTTCAACTATGCTTTGGAAACTGACAAGAACAGTAGCTCCTATTCAGTCCAATACACTGTACTTGCTGGGAACAGACGCGAGTGCTATTTGCACTGTGTATGGCAATTGGAGCGAAATAGTGACTCTTCTTACCAGAAAACAACTCTTGCTCGTAGGACCAAAAACTGCATGTGACTCAACTCCATTTAGGACTGGGAAACAAACGCAAGCTCGCCTTACAAGAAACACACTCTGCTTTAGAGAAAAGAGCACTCTTCTACTCTACTGTGTTTCCTATAGGGCCAGAACAGTGAGCTTGCTCAGAAAAAAAGAACTGTGCTTCTTACACACAGGGACATATCTAGTTCAACTCTGCTTAGGAACCTGACAAGAACAGTAGATCCTCTTCAGTCCAATACACTGTACATGCTGGTAACAGGCGCCAGCGCTATTTGCCCTGTGTATGACAATGGGAGCACAATAGTGACTCTTCTTACCAGAAAACAACTCTTGCATATAGGACCAGAAACTGCATGTGATTCAACTCCATTTAGGACTGGGAAACAAACGATAGCTCGTTTTACAAGAAACACACTCTGCTTTTGAGAAAAGAGCACTCTTCTACTCTACTGTGTTTCCTATGTGGTCCGAACAGTGAGCTTGCTCAGAACAAAAAAACTGTGCTTCCTCCACACACGGCCATATCTAGTTCAATTCTGCTTAGGAACCTGACATGAACAGTAGATCCTCTTCACTCAAATACACTGTACTTGCTGGGAACAGACAACAGTGCTATTTGTCCTGTGTATGGCAATGGCAGCACAATAGTGACTCTTCTTACGAGAAAAGAACTCTTGCTCGTAGGACCAGAAACTGCATGGGATTCAACTCCATTTAGGACTGGGAAACAAACGCTCGCTCGCTTTACAAGAAACACACTCTTCTGTTGAGAAAAGAGCACTCTTCTACTCTACTGTGTTTCCTATGGGGTCCAAACAGTGAGCTTGCTCAGAACAAAAGAACTGTGCTTCCTACACACATCGACCATATCTAGTTCAACTCTGCTTTGGAAACTGACAAGAACAGAAGCTGCTCTTCAGTCCAATACACTTATCTTGCTGGGAACAGACCCGAGTGCTATTTGCAATGTGTATGGCAATGGGAGAACAATAGTGACTTCCTTACCAGCAAACAACTCTTGCTCGTAGGACCAGAAACTGCATGGGATTCAACTCCATTTAGGACTGGGAAACAAACGCTAGCTCGCCTTATAAGAAACACACTCTGCTTTTGAGAAAAGAGCACTCTTCTACTCTAAGTGTTTCCTATAGGGCCAGAACAGTGAGCTTGCTGAGAACAAAAGAACTGTGCTTCCTACACACACGGGCCATATCTATTTCAACTCTGCTTAGGAAACTAACAAGAACAGTAGCTCCTCTTCAGTCCGATACACTGTAATAGCTGGGAACACACGCGAGTGCTATTTGCACTGTGTATGTCAATGAGAGCGCAATAGTGACTTTCCTTACCAGAAAACAACTCTTGCTCGTAGGACCAGAAACTGCATGTGATTCAACTCCATTTAGGACTGGGAAACAAATGCTAGCTCGCCTTACATGAAACACACACTGCTTTTGAGAATAGAGCACTCTTCTACTCTACTGTGTTTCCTATGGGGTCCGAAAAGTGAGCTTGCTCAGAACAAAAGAACTGTGCTTCCTACACACACGGGCCATATCTATTTCAACTCTGCTTAGGAAACTGACTTGAACAGTAGATCCTCTTCAGTCCAATACACTGTACTTGCTGGGAACAGATGCAAGAGCTATTTGCACTGCGTATGGCAATGGGAGTGCAATAGTGACTCTTCTTACCAGAAAACAACTCTTGCTCGTAGGACCAGAAACTGCATGTGTCTCAACTCCATTTAAGACTGGGAAACAACGCTAGCTCGCCTTACAAGAAAAACACTCTGCTTTTGAGAAAAGAGCACTCTTCTACTCTTCTGTGTTTCCTATAGGGCCAGAACAGTGAGCTTGATCAGAACAAAAGAACTGTGCTTCCTTCACACGGGCCATATCTAGTTCAACTCTGCTTAGGAAACTGACAAGAACAGTAGCTCCTCTTCAGTCCGATACACTGTACTTGCTGGGAATGGACCGAGTGCTATTTGCACTATGTATGGCAATGGGAGCGCAATAGTGACTTTCCTTACCAGAAAACAACTCTTGCTTGTAGGACCAGAAACTGCATGTGATTCAACTCCATTTAGGACTGGGAAACAAATGCTAGCTCGCCTTACATGAAACACACTCTGCTTTTGAGAAAAGAGCACTCTTCTACTCTACTGTGTTTCCTATGCGGTCCAAACAGTGAGCTTGCTCAGAACAAAAGAACTGTGCTTCCTACACACGGACCATATCTAGTTCAACTCTGCTTAGGGAACTGACAGTACAGTAGCTCCTATTCAGTCCAATACACTGTACTTCCTGGGAACACACGCGAGTGCTATTTATAATGTGTATGGCAATGGGAGCGCAATAGTGACTTTCCTTACCAGAAAACAACTCTTGCTCGTAGGACCAGAAACTGCATGTGATTCAACTCCATTTAGGACTAGGAAACAAACGCTAGCTCGCCTTACAAGAAATACACTCTGCTTTTGAGAAAAGAGCACTGCTGTGGGATGTATGGCAAATGTGTTGCTAATTAATCAATAAAACACTGATTGGCCGTTGGCTAGGCAGGAAGTGTAGGCGGGGCAAGGAGGAGAATAAAGCAGGGAAGTGGAAGGCTGAGAGAGAGACACTGCCAGCCACCATCAGGAGAAGGAAGATGTAAGGTTCCAGTAAGCCATGAGCCATGTGGCAAAGTAAAAATTAATAGAAATCTGCTAAATATAAGAGTAAGAGCTAGACAATAACAGGCCTTAGCTAATGGCCAAGCAGTTTAAATAATGTAAGAGTCTTTGTGTTTATTTTATAAGTGGGCTCTGAGACTGGCGGGACTTGGTGGTGGGAGCTGGAGAGAAATTCTCCAGCAACAAATGGCGTCCAATGTGTTGGCAAGAGTTTCCACCTAAAAACTGAGAAAAAAGATTCTAAAACGGAGCTAAAAACAGCTCCTAGTTGTCTCTTTCAAGCTAGTGGCAGCCTGCGTGTTTGAGCTACTATGGCGGGTTCCTGGCGTGCATGCTTGACCTGCAGTAATGGACTGAATGACCTGCCTACCTGCAAGTATGGCGGGAATGAGGCCTCTGCAAGTGGGCACATTAAGCTGTGTGGTGGATTTAGCCTTTGCTAGTACAAAACAAAACAAAACAAAAAAAAAGAGATTTCTGGGCTACACGCTGCTTTGATAGAAGCAGAGACCCACTATTTCTGAGAGTTGATGGCTCCCAGAGCTGGCAGAAAACGTAGCCATGTTGGGAATCTGAGGTGGGCGGAGCCAGCAGCCACAGCTGCTGCAGTTTAAAGCAATAGATTCACAATAAGACAAATTCAGATGTAATAGTTTACAATGTGTGTAAAAGATATGTAGGCTTGAAAGAGACAAAAAAGGTGATATATAGAGTTATAGAAACAAATACATAGTTTTAAAAAATAAAGTCATTAAAGAGACAGTAAAGGTAGTATAAAAAATAAGCCACGTAAAAATGGATATTACACAGAGAATCTGGATTGTGTTGTCGTTGGGACTTTTAACTGCAGAAAAACATTTGATTGTAAAAGCTGTAGAGTTATGCCAAAATGTATATTTTAAAGATACCTTGACTTCAAAATTTGGATGTAAGGATATGTTGCTTTGGAAAAGAGTCTCTTTTGTTTCCACAGAAAGCCAGAGGCTATGGATTTGTTCAAGATTAAGATACATCAGGTTTGACCAGCCAAGACCCCCTGAAGGTCTCCTATGACACCATGGCCCAGATGATCCAACATCCAGAATGGTTTAAAGGCATCTGGCTCAGACGATACAGCCTCATGGACTATTCCATAATTCTAAATTTTTTTTTGTTTCCCCACAAGATACAGCGCCCCCTTCCAGCAGGAAGTAGTAAGAGAAGCTACGCCCAAATTCCCAAATTATATGTAATTTTACTTTGTTAAGGTTAAAACCTTTCTTTTTGAAAAAAAAAGGGGGAAGTGCTGTGGGATGTATGGCAAATGTGTTGCTAATTAATCAATAAAACACTGATTGGCCGTTGGCTAGGCAGGAAGTATAGGCGGGGCAAGGAGGAGAATAAAGCGGGGAAGTGGAAGGCTGAGAGAGAGACACTGCCAGCCGCCATCAGGACAAGGAAGATGTAAGGTACCAGTAAGCCATGAGCCATGTGGCAAATTAAAGATTAATAGAAATGGGCTAAATATAAGAGTAAGAGCTAGACAATAACAGGCCTGAGCTAATGGCCAAGCAGTTTAAATAATGTAAGAGTCTGTGTGTTTATTTTATAAGTGGGCTCTGAGACTGGCGGGACTTGGTGGTGGGAGCTGGAGAGAAATTCTACAGCAACAGAGCACTCTTCTACTCTACTGTGTTTCCTATGGGGTCCAAACAGTGAGCTTGCTCAGAACAAAAGAACTGTGCTTCCTACACACATGGACCATATCTAGTTCAACTCTGCTTAGGAAACTGACAAGAACAGTAGCTCCTATTCAGTCCAATACTCTGTACTTGCTGGGAACAGACGCGAGTGCTATTTGCACTGTGTATGGAATTTGGAGCGCAATAGTGACTCTTCTTACCAGAAAACAACTCTTGCTCGTAGGAACAAAAACTGCCTGTGACTCAACTCCATTTATGACTGGGAAACAAACGCTAGCTCGCCTTACAAGAAACACACTCTGCTTTAGAGAAAAGAGCACTCTTCTACTCTACTGTGTTTCCTATAGGGCCAGAACAGTGAGCTTGCTCAGAACAAGAGAACTGTGCTTCCTACACACACGGGAAATATCTCGTTCAACTCTGCTTAGGAAACTGACAAGAACAGTAGCTCCTCTTCAGTCCGATACACTGTACTTGCTGGGAACAGACGCGAGTGCTATTTGCACTGTGTATGGCAGTGGGAACACAATAGTGACTTTCCTTACCAGAAAACAACTCTTGCCCGTAGGACGAGCAACTGCATGTGATTCAACTCCATTTAGGACTGGGAAACAAACGCTAGCTCCCCTTACAAGAAACACACTCTGCTTTTGAGAAAAGAGCATTCTTCTACTCTACTGTGTTTCCTATAGGGAAAGAACAGTGAGTTTGCTCAGAACAAAGAACTGTGCTTCCTACACACATGGCCGTATCTAGTTCAATTCTGCTTAGAACCTGACAAGAACAGTAGATCCTCTTCAGTCCAATACACGGTACATGCCGGGAACAGACGCCAGTGCTCTTTGCCCTGTGTAAAACAATGGGAGCACAATAGTGACTCTTCTTACCAGAAAACAACTCTTGCTCGTAGGACCAGAAACTGCATGTGATTCAACTCCATTTAGGACTGGGAAACAAACGCTAGCTCGCCTTACAAGAAACAAACTCTGCTTCTGAGAAAAGAGCACTCTTCTACTCTTCTGTGTTTCCTATAGGGCCAGAACAGTGAGCTTGCTCAGAACAAAAGAACTGTGATTTCTACACACACGGGCCATATCTAGTTCAACTCTGCTTAGGAAACTGACAAGAACAGTAGCTCCTCTTCAGTCCAATACACTGTACTTGCTGGGAATAGACATGAGTGCTATTTGCACTGTTTATGGCAAAGGGAGAAAAATAGTGACTTTCCTTTCCAGAAAACATCCCTTGTTGGTTGGACCAGAAACTGCATGTGATTCAACTCCATTTTGGACTGGGAAACACACGCTAGCTCGCCTTACAAGAAACACATTCTGCTTTTGAGAAAAGAGCACTCTTCTATTCTACTGTATTTCCTATGAGGTCCGAACAGTGAGCTTGCTCAGAACAAAAGAAATGTGCTTCCTACACACACGGGCCACATCTAGTTCAACTCTGGTTAGGAAACTGACAAGAGCAGTAGCTCCTCTTCAGTCCAATACACTGTACTTGCTGGGAACAGACGGGAGTGCTATTTGCACTGTGTATGGCAATGGGAGCGGAATAGTGACTTTCCTTACCAGAAAACAACTCTTGCTCGTAGGACCAGAAACTGCATGTGATTCAACTCCATTTAGGACTGGGAAACAAACGCTAGCTCGCCTTACAAGAAACACACTCTGCTTTTGAGAAAAGAGCACTCTTCTACTCTACTGTGTTTCCTATGGGGTCCGAACAGTGAGCTTGCTCAGAACAAAAGAACTGTGCTTCCTACACACACGGCCATATCTAGTTCAATTCTGCTTAGGAACCTGACAAGAACAGTAGATCCTCTTCAGTCCAATACACTGTACATGCTGGGAACAGACGCCAGTGCTATTTGCCCTGTGTAAAACAATGGGAGCACAATAGTGACTCTTCTTACCAGAAAACAACTCTTGCTCGTAGAAACAGAAACTGCATGTGACTCAACTCCATTTAGGACTGGGAAACAAACGCTAGCTCGCCTTACAAGAAACACACTCTGCTTTTGAAAAAAGAGCACTCTTCTACTCTACTGTGTTTCCTATGTGGTCCGAACAGTGAGCTTGCTCAGAACAAAAAAACTGTGCTTCCTCCACACACGGCCATATCTAGTTCAATTCTGCTTAGGAACCTGACATGAACAGTAGATCCTCTTCACTCAAATACACTGTACTTGCTGGGAACAGACAACAGTGCTATTTGTCCTGTGTATGGCAATGGCAGCACAATAGTGACTCTTCTTACGAGAAAAGAACTCTTGCTCGTAGGACCAGAAACTGCATGGGATTCAACTCCATTTAGGACTGGGAAACAAACGCTCGCTCGCTTTACAAGAAACACACTCTTCTTTTGAGAAAAGAGCACTCTTCTACTCTACTGTGTTTCCTATGGGGTCCAAACAGTGAGCTTGCTCAGAACAAAAGAACTGTGCTTCCTACACACATCGACCATATCTAGTTCAACTCTGCTTTGGAAACTGACAAGAACAGAAGCTGCTCTTCAGTCCAATACACTTATCTTGCTGGGAACAGACCCGAGTGCTATTTGCACTGTGTATGGCAATGGGAGCACAATAGTGACTTCCTTACCAGCAAACAACTCTTGCTCGTAGGACCAGAAACTGCATGGGATTCAACTCCATTTAGGACTGGGAAACAAACGCTAGCTCCCCTTACAAGAAACACACTCTGCTTTTGAGAAAAGAGCACTCTTCTATTCTACTGTGTTTCCTATAGGGAAAGAACAGTGAGTTTGCTCAGAACAAAAGAACTGTGCTTCCTACACACACGGGCCATATCTAGTTCAACTCTGCTTAGGAAACTGAAAAGAACAGTAGCTCCTCTTCAGTCCAATACACTGTACTTGCTGGGAATAGATATGAGTGCTATTTGCACTGTTTATGGCAAAGGGAGAAAAATAGTGACTTTCCTTTCCAGAAAACATCCCTTGTTGGTTGGACCAGAAACTGCATGTGATTCAACTCCATTTTGGACTGGGAAACAGACGCTAGCTCGCCTTACAAGAAACACATTCTGCTTTTGAGAAAAGAGCACTCTTCTATTCTACTGTATTTCCTATGAGGTCCGAACAGTGAGCTTGCTCAGAACAAAAGACCTGTGTTTCCTACACACACGGGCCATATCTAGTACAACTCTGGTTGGGAAACTGACAAGAGCAGTAGCTCCTGTACAGTCCAATACACTGTACTTGCTGGGAACAGACGGGAGTGCTCTTTGCACTGTGTATGGCAATGGGAGCGCAATAGTGACTTTCCTTACCAGGAAACAACTCTTGCTCGTAGGACCAGAAACTGCATGTGATTCAACTCCATTTAGGACTGGGAAACAAACTCTAGCTCGCTTTACAAGAAACACACTCTGCTTTTGAGAAAAGAGCACTCTTCTACTCTACTGTGTTTCCTATGGGGTCCGAACAGTGAGCTTGCTCAGAACAAAAGAACTGTGCTTTCTACACACACGGGCCATATCTAGTTCAACTCTGCTTAGGAAACAAACAAGAACAGTAGCTCCTCTTCAGTCCGATACACTGTACTTGCGGGGAACAGACGCGAGTGCTATTTGCACTGTGTATGGCATTGGAGCACAATAGTGACTCGTCTTACCAGAAAACAACTCTTGCTCGTAGGACAAAAAACTGCATGTGACTCAACTCCATTTAGGACTGGGAAACAAACGCTAGCTTGACTTAGAAGAAACACACTCTGCTTTTGAGAAAAGAGCACTCTTCTACTCTACTGTGTTTCCTATGGGGTCCGAACAGTGAGCTTGCTCAGAACAAAAGAACTGTGCTTCCTACACACACGGCCATATCTAGTTCACTTCTGCTTAGGAACCTGACAAGAACAGTAGATCCTCTTCAGTCCAATACACTGTACTTGCTGGGAACAGACGCCAGTGCTATTTGTCCTGTGCATGGCAATGGCAGCGCAATAGTGACTCTTCTTACCAGAAAACAACTCTTGCTTGTAGGACCAGAAACTGCATGTGATTCAACTCCATTTAGGACTGGGAAACAAAAGCTAGCTCACCTTACAAGAAACACACTCTGCTTTAGAGAAAAGAGCACTCTTCTACTCTACTGTGTTTCCTATAGGGCCAGAACAGTGAGCTTGCTGAGAACAAAAGAACTGTGCTTCCTACACACACGGGTCATATCTATTTCAACTCTGCTTAGGAAACTAACAAGAACCGTAGCTCCTCTTCAGTCCGATACACTGTAATAGCGGGGAACACACGCGAGTGGTATTTGCACTGTGTATGTCAATGAGAGCGCAATAGTGACTTTCCTTACCAGAAAACAACTCTTGCTCGTAGGACCAGAAACTGCATGTGATTCAACTCCATTTAGGACTGGGAAACAAATGCTAGCTCGCCTTACATGAAACACACACTGCTTTTGAGAATAGAGCACTCTTCTACTCTACTGTGTTTCCTATGGGGTCCGAAAAGTGAGCTTGCTCAGAACAAAAGAACTGTGCTTCCTACACACACAGGCCGTATCTATTTCAACTCTGCTTAGGAAACTGACTTGAACAGTAGATCCTCTTCAGTCCAATACACTGTACTTGCTGGGAACAGATGCAAGTGCTATTTGCACTGTGTATGGCAATGGGAGTGCAATAGTGACTCTTCTTACCAGAAAACAACTCTTGCTCCTAGGACCAGAAACTGCATGTGTCTCAACTCCATTTAAGACTGGGAAACAAACGCTAGCTCGCCTTACAAGAAAAACACTCTGCTTTTGAGAAAAGAGCACTCTTCTACTCTTCTGTGTTTCCTATAGGGCCAGAACAGTGAGCTTGATCAGAACAAAAGAACTGTGCTTCCTTCACACGGGCCATATCTAGTTCAACTCTGCTTAGGAAACTGACAAGAACAGTAGCTCCTCTTCAGTCCGATACACTGTACTTGCTGGGAATGGACCGAGTGCTATTTGCACTATGTATGGCAATGGGAGCGCAATAGTGACTTGTCTTACCAGAAAACAACTCTTGCTCGTAGGACCAGAAACTGCATGTGATTCAACTCCATTTAGGACTGGGAAACAAATGCTAGCTCGCCTTACATGAAACACACTCTGCTTTTGAGAAAAGAGCACTCTTCTACTCTACTGTGTTTCCTATGGGGTCCAAACAGTGAGCTTGCTCAGAACAAAAGAACTGTGCTTTCTACACACGGACCATATCTAGTTCAACTCTGCTTAGGGAACTGACAGTACAGTAGCTCCTATTCAGTCCAATACACTGTACTTCCTGGGAACACACGCGAGTGCTATTTATAATGTGTATGGCAATGGGAGCGCAATAGTGACTTTCCTTACCAGAAAACAACTCTTGCTCGTAGGACCAGAAACTGCATGTGATTCAACTCCATTTAGGACTAGGAAACAAACGCTAGCTCGCCTTACAAGAAATACACTCTGCTTTTGAGAAAAGAGCACTGCTGTGGGATGTATGGCAAATGTGTTGCTAATTAATCAATAAAACACTGATTGGCCGTTGGCTAGGCAGGAAGTGTAGGCGGGGCAAGGAGGAGAATAAAGCAGGGAAGTGGAAGGCTGAGAGAGAGACACTGCCAGCCACCATCAGGAGAAGGAAGATGTAAGGTTCCAGTAAGCCATGAGCCATGTGGCAAAGTAAAAATTAATAGAAATCTGCTAAATATAAGAGTAAGAGCTAGACAATAACAGGCCTTAGCTAATGGCCAAGCAGTTTAAATAATGTAAGAGTCTTTGTGTTTATTTTATAAGTGGGCTCTGAGACTGGCGGGACTTGGTGGTGGGAGCTGGAGAGAAATTCTCCAGCAACAAATGGCGTCCAATGTGTTGGCAAGAGTTTCCACCTAAAAACTGAGAAAAAAGATTCTAAAACGGAGCTAAAAACAGCTCCTAGTTGTCTCTTTCAAGCTAGTGGCAGCCTGCGTGTTTGAGCTACTATGGCGGGTTCCTGGCGTGCATGCTTGACCTGCAGTATGGCGGGAATGAGGCCTCTGCAAGTGGCACATTAAGCTGTGTGGTGGATTTAGCCTTTGCTAGTACAAAACAAAACAAAACAAAAAAAAAGAGATTTCTGGGCTACACGCTGCTTTGATAGAAGCAGAGACCCACTATTTCTGAGAGTTGATGGCTCCCAGAGCTGGCAGAAAACGTAGCCATGTTGGGAATCTGAGGTGGGCGGAGCCAGCAGCCACAGCTGCTGCAGTTTAAAGCAATAGATTCACAATAAGACAAATTCAGATGTAATAGTTTACAATGTGTGTAAAAGATATGTAGGCTTGAAAGAGACAAAAAAGGTGATATATAGAGTTATAGAAACAAATACATAGTTTTAAAAAATAAAGTCATTAAAGAGACAGTAAAGGTAGTATAAAAAATAAGCCACGTAAAAATGGATATTACACAGAGAATCTGGATTGTGTTGTCGTTGGGACTTTTAACTGCAGAAAAACATTTGATTGTAAAAGCTGTAGAGTTATGCCAAAATGTATATTTTAAAGATACCTTGACTTCAAAATTTGGATGTAAGGATATGTTGCTTTGGAAAAGAGTCTCTTTTGTTTCCACAGAAAGCCAGAGGCTATGGATTTGTTCAAGATTAAGATACATCAGGTTTGACCAGCCAAGACCCCCTGAAGGTCTCCTATGACACCATGGCCCAGATGATCCAACATCCAGAATGGTTTAAAGGCATCTGGCTCAGATGATACAGCCTCATGGACTATTCCATAATTCTAAATTTTTTTTTGTTTCCCCACAAGATACAGCGCCCCCTTCCAGCAGGAAGTAGTAAGAGAAGCTACGCCCAAATTCCCAAATTATATGTAATTTTACTTTGTTAAGGTTAAAACCTTTCTTTTTGAAAAAAAAAGGGGGAAGTGCTGTGGGATGTATGGCAAATGTGTTGCTAATTAATCAATAAAACACTGATTGGCCGTTGGCTAGGCAGGAAGTGTAGGCGGGGCAAGGAGGAGAATAAAGCGGGGAAGTGGAAGGCTGAGAGAGAGACACTGCCAGCCGCCATCAGGACAAGGAAGATGTAAGGTACCAGTAAGCCATGAGCCATGTGGCAAATTAAAGATTAATAGAAATGGGCTAAATATAAGAGTAAGAGCTAGACAATAACAGGCCTGAGCTAATGGCCAAGCAGTTTAAATAATGTAAGAGTCTGTGTGTTTATTTTATAAGTGGGCTCTGAGACTGGCGGGACTTGGTGGTGGGAGCTGGAGAGAAATTCTACAGCAACAGAGCACTCTTCTACTCTACTGTGTTTCCTATGGGGTCCAAACAGTGAGCTTGCTCAGAACAAAAGAACTGTGCTTCCTACACACATGGACCATATCTAGTTCAACTCTGCTTAGGAAACTGACAAGAACAGTAGCTCCTATTCAGTCCAATACTCTGTACTTGCTGGGAACAGACGCGAGTGCTATTTGCACTGTGTATGGAATTTGGAGCGCAATAGTGACTCTTCTTACCAGAAAACAACTCTTGCTCGTAGGAACAAAAACTGCCTGTGACTCAACTCCATTTATGACTGGGAAACAAACGCTAGCTCGCCTTACAAGAAACACACTCTGCTTTAGAGAAAAGAGCACTCTTCTACTCTACTGTGTTTCCTATAGGGCCAGAACAGTGAGCTTGCTCAGAACAAGAGAACTGTGCTTCCTACACACACGGGAAATATCTCGTTCAACTCTGCTTAGGAAACTGACAAGAACAGTAGCTCCTCTTCAGTCCGATACACTGTACTTGCTGGGAACAGACGCGAGTGCTATTTGCACTGTGTATGGCAGTGGGAACACAATAGTGACTTTCCTTACCAGAAAACAACTCTTGCCCGTAGGACGAGAAACTGCATGTGATTCAACTCCATTTAGGACTGGGAAACAAACGCTAGCTCCCCTTACAAGAAACACACTCTGCTTTTGAGAAAAGAGCATTCTTCTACTCTACTGTGTTTCCTATAGGGAAAGAACAGTGAATTTGCTCAGAACAAAGAACTGTGCTTCCTACACACATGGCCGTATCTAGTTCAATTCTGCTTAGAACCTGACAAGAACAGTAGATCCTCTTCAGTCCAATACACGGTACATGCCGGGAACAGACGCCAGTGCTCTTTGCCCTGTGTAAAACAATGGGAGCACAATAGTGACTCTTCTTACCAGAAAACAACTCTTGCTCGTAGGACCAGAAACTGCATGTGATTCAACTCCATTTAGGACTGGGAAACAAACGCTAGCTCGCCTTACAAGAAACACACTCTGCTTCTGAGAAAAGAGCACTCTTCTACTCTTCTGTGTTTCCTATAGGGCCAGAACAGTGAGCTTGCTCAGAACAAAAGAACTGTGATTTCTACACACACGGGCCATATCTAGTTCAACTCTGCTTAGGAAACTGACAAGAACAGTAGCTCCTCTTCAGTCCAATACACTGTACTTGCTGGGAATAGACATGAGTGCTATTTGCACTGTTTATGGCAAAGGGAGAAAAATAGTGACTTTCCTTTCCAGAAAACATCCCTTGTTGGTTGGACCAGAAACTGCATGTGATTCAACTCCATTTTGGACTGGGAAACACACGCTAGCTCGCCTTACAAGAAACACATTCTGCTTTTGAGAAAAGAGCACTCTTCTATTCTACTGTATTTCCTATGAGGTCCGAACAGTGAGCTTGCTCAGAACAAAAGAACTGTGTTTCCTACACACACGGGCCACATCTAGTTCAACTCTGGTTAGGAAACTGACAAGAGCAGTAGCTCCTCTTCAGTCCAATACACTGTACTTGCTGGGAACAGACGGGAGTGCTATTTGCACTGTGTATGGCAATGGGAACGCAATAGTGACTTTCCTTACCAGAAAACAACTCTTGCTCGTAAAACCAGAAACTGCATGTGATTCAACTCCATTTAGGACTGGGAAACAAACGCTAGCTTGCCTTACAAGAAACACACTCTGCTTTTGAGAAAAGAGCACTCTTCTACTCTACTGTGTTTCCTATGGGGTCCGAACAGTGAGCTTGCTCAGAACAAAAGAACTGTGCTTTCTACACACGGGCCATATCTAGTTCAACTCTGCTTAGGAAACAAACAAAAACAGTAGCTCCTCTTCAGTCCGATACACTGTACTTGCGGGGAACAGACGCGAGTGCTATTTGCACTGTGTATGGCATTGGAGCACAATAGTGACTCGTCTTACCAGAAAAGAACTCTTGCTCGTAGGACAAAAAACTGCATGTGACTCAACTCCATTTAGGACTGGGAAACAAACGCTAGCTCGACTTAGAAGAAACACACTCTGCTTTTGAGAAAAGAGCACTCTTCTACTCTACTGTGTTTCCTATGGGGTCCGAACAGTGAGCTTGCTCAGAACAAAAGAACTGTGCTTCCTACACACACGGCCATATCTAGTTCAATTCTGCTTAGGAACCTGACAAGAACAGTAGATCCTCTTCAGTCCAATACACTGTACATGCTGGGAACAGACGCCAGTGCTATTTGCCCTGTGTAAAACAATGGGAGCACAATAGTGACTCTTCTTACCAGAAAACAACTCTTGCTCGTAGAAACAGAAACTGCATGTGACTCAACTCCATTTAGGACTGGGAAACAAACGCTAGCTCGCCTTACAAGAAACACACTCTGCTTTTGAAAAAAGAGCACTCTTCTACTCTACTGTGTTTCCTATGGGGTCCGAACAGTGAGCTTGCTCAGAACAAAAAAACTGTGCTTCCTCCACACACGGCCATATCTAGTTCAATTCTGCTTAGGAACCTGACATGAACAGTAGATCCTCTTCAGTCAAATACACTGTACTTTCTGGGAACAGACAACAGTGCTATTTGTCCTGTGTATGGCAATGGCAGCACAATAGTGACTCTTCTTATGAGAAAAGAACTCTTGCTCGTAGGACCAGAAACTGCATGGGATTCAACTCCATTTAGGACTGGGAAACAAACGCTCGCTCGCTTTACAAGAAACACACTCTTCTTTTGAGAAAAGAGCACTCTTCTACTCTACTGTGTTTCCTATGGGGTCCAAACAGTGAGCTTGCTCAGAACAAAAGAACTGTGCTTCCTACACACATCGACCATATCTAGTTCAACTCTGCTTTGGAAACTGACAAGAACAGAAGCTGCTCTTCAGTCCAATACACTTATCTTGCTGGGAACAGACCCGAGTGCTATTTGCACTGTGTATGGCAATGGGAGCACAATAGTGACTTCCTTACCAGCAAACAACTCTTGCTCGTAGGACCAGAAACTGCATGGGATTCAACTCCATTTAGGACTGGGAAACAAACGCTAGCTCCCCTTACAAGAAACACACTCTGCTTTTGAGAAAAGAGCACTCTTCTACTCTACTGTGTTTCCTATAGGGAAAGAACAATGAGTTTGCTCAGAACAAAAGAACTGTGCTTCCTACACACACGGGCCATATCTAGTTCAACTCTGCTTAGGAAACTAACAAGAACAGTAGCTCCTCTTCAGTCCAATACACTGTACTTGCTGGGAATAGACATGAGTGCTATTTGCACTGTTTATCGCAAAGGGAGAAAAATAGTGACTTTCCTTTCCAGAAAACATCCCTTGTTGGTTGGACCAGAAACTGCATGTGATTCAACTCCATTTTGGACTGGGAAACAGACGCTAGCTCGCCTTACAAGAAACACATTCTGCTTTTGAGAAAAGAGCACTCTTCTATTCTACTGTATTTCCTATGAGGTCCGAACAGTGAGCTTGCTCAGAACAAAAGAACTGTGTTTCCTACACACACGGGCCATATCTAGTTCAACTCAGGTTGGGAAACTGACAAGAGCAGTAGCTCCTGTACAGTCCAATACACTGTACTTGCTGGGAACAGACGGGAGTGCTCTTTGCACTGTGTATGGCAATGGGAGCGCAATAGTGACTTTCCTTACCAGAAAACAACTCTTGCTCGTAGGACCAGAAACTGCATGTGATTCAACTCCATTTAGGACTGGGAAACAAACGCTAGCTTGACTTAGAAGAAACACACTCTGCTTTTGAGAAAAGAGCACTCTTCTACTCTACTGTGTTTCCTATGGGGTCCGAACAGTGAGCTTGCTCAGAACAAAAGAACTGTGCTTCCTACACACACGGCCATATCTAGTTCACTTCTGCTTAGGAACCTGACAAGAACAGTAGATCCTCTTCAGTCCAATACACTGTACTTGCTGGGAACAGACGCCAGTGCTATTTGTCCTGTGTATGGCAATGGCAGCGCAATAGTGACTCTTCTTACCAGAAAACAACTCTTGCTTGTAGGACCAGAAACTGCATGTTATTCAACTCCATTTAGGACTGGGAAACAAAAGCTAGCTCACCTTACAAGAAACACACTCTGCTTTAGAGAAAAGAGCACTCTTCTACTCTACTGTGTTTCCTATAGGGCCAGAACAGTGAGCTTGCTCAGAACAAAAGAACTGTGCTTCCTACACATGGGCCATATCTAGTTCAACTCTGCTTAGGAAACTGACAAGAACAGTAGCGCCTCTTCAGTCCGATACACTGAGCTTGCTGGTAACAGACCCGAGTGCTATTTGCACTTTGTATGTCAATGGGAGCACAATAGTGACTTTCCTTACCAGAAAACAACTCTTGCTCGTAAGACCAGAAACTGCATGAGATTCTACTCCATTTAGGACTGGGAAACAAATGCTAGCTCGCCTTACATGAAACATACTCTGCTTTTGAGAAAAGAGCACTCTTCTACTCTACTGTGTTTCCTGTGGGGTCCGAACAGTGAGCTTGCTCAGAAGAAAAGAACTGTGCTTCCTACACACACGGGCCATATCTAGTTCAACTCTGCTTAGGAAACTGACAAGAACAATAGCTCCTCTTCAGTCCGATACACTGAGCTTGCTGGTAACAGACGCGAGTGCTATTTGCACTGTGTATGGCAATTGGAGCACAATAGTGACTTTCCTTACCAGAAAACAAGTCTTGCTCGTAGGACAAAAAACTGCATGTGACTCAACTCCATTTAGGACTAGGAAACAAATGCTAGCTCGACTTCCAAGAAACACACTCTGCTTTTGAGAAAAGAGCACTCTTCTACTCTACTGTGTTTCCTATAGAGCCAGAAGAGTGAACTTGCTCAGAACATTAGAACTGTGCTTCCTACACACACGGCCATATCTAGTTCAATTCTGCTTAGGAACCTGAAAAGAACAGTAGATCCTCTTCTGTACAATACACTGTACTTGCTGGGAACAGACGCCAGTGTTATTTGTCCTGTGTATGGCAATGGCAGCGCAATAGTGACTCTTCTTACCATAAAACAACCCTTGCTCGTAGGACTAGAAACTGCATGTGATTCAACTCCATTTAGGACTGGGAAACAAACGCTAGCTCGACTTCCAAGAAACACACTCTGCTTTTGAGAAAAGAGCACTCTTCTACTCTACTGTGTTTCCTATAGAGCCCGAAGATTGAACTTGCTCAGAACATTAAGACTGTGCTTCTTACACACACGGCCATATCTAGTTCAATTCTGCTTAGGAACCTGACAAGAACAGTAGATCCTCTTCTGTACAATACACTGTACTTGCTGGGAACAGACGCCAGTGCTATTTGTCCTGTGTATGGCAATGGCAGTGCAATAGTGACTCTTCTTACCATAAAACAACTCTTGCTCGTAAGACTAGAAACTGCATGTGATTCATCTCCATTTAGGACTGGGAAACAAACGCTAGCTCGCCTTACAAGAAACACACTCTGCTTTAGGGAAAAGAGCACTCTTCTACTCTATTGTGTTTCCTATAGGGCCAGAACTGTGAGCTTTCTCAGAACAAAAGAACTGTGCTTCCTACACACGGGCCACAACTAGTTCAACTCTGCTTAGAAAACTGACAAGAACAGTAGCTCCTCTTCAGTCGGTTACACTGTACTTGCTGGGAACAGACGCGAGTGCTATTTGCACTGTGTATGGCTTGGGAGCGCAATAGTGACTTTCCTTACCAGAAAACAACTCTTGCTCGTAGGACCAGAAACTGCATGTGATTCAACTCCATTTAGGACTGGGAAACAAACGCTAGCTCGCCTTACAAGAAACACACTCTGCTTTTGAGAAAAGAGCACTCTTCTACTCTACTGTGTTTCCTATGGGGTCCGAACAGTGAGCTTGCTCAGAACAAAAGAACTGTGCTTTCTACACACACGGGCCATATCTAGTTCAACTCTGCTTAGGAAACAAACAAGAACAGTAGCTCCTCTTCAGTCCGATACACTGTACTTGCGGGGAACAGACGCGAGTGCTATTTGCACTGTGTTTGGCATTGGAGCACAATAGTGACTCGTCTTACCAGAAAACAACTCTTGCTCGTAGGACAAAAAACTGCATGTGACTCAACTCCATTTAGGACTGGGAAACAAACGCTAGCTCGACTTACAAGAAACACACTCTGGTTTTGAGAAAAGAGCATTCATCTACTCTACTGTGTTTCCTATGTGGTCCGAACAGTGAGCTTGCTCAGAACAAAAGAACTGTGCTTCCTACACACACGGGCATATCTAGTTCAATTCTGCTTAGGAACCTGACAAGAACAGTAGATCCTCTATAGTCCAATACACTGTACTTGCTGGGAACAAACGCCAGTGCTATTTGTCCTGTGTATTGCAATGGCAGCGCAATAGTGACTCTTCTTACCAGAAAACAACTCTTGCTTGTAGGACCAGAAACTGCATGTGATTCAACTCCATTTAGGACTGGGAAACAAAAGCTGGCTCACCTTACAAGAAACACACTCTGCTTTAGAGAAAAGAGCACTCTTCTACTCTACTGTGTTTCCTATAGGGCCAGAACAGTGAGCTTGCTCAGAACAAAAGAACTGTGCTTCCTACACACGGGCCATATCTAGTTCAACTCTGCTTAGGAAACTGACAAGAACAGTATCACCACTTCAGTCCGATACACTGTAATTGCTGGGAACAGACGCGAGTGCTATTTGCACTGTGTATGGCAATGGGAGCGCAATAGTGACTTTCCTTACCAGAAAACAACTCTTGCTCATAAGACCAGAAACTGCATGTGATTCAACTCCATTTAGTACTGGGAAACAAATGCTAGCTTGCCTTACATGAAACACACTGTGCTTTTGAGAAAAGAGCACTCTTCTACTCTACTGTGTTTCCTAAGGGGTCCGAACAGTGAGCTTGCTCAGAACAAAAGAACTGTGCTTCCTACACACATGGGCCATATCTAGTTCAACTCTGCTTAGGAAACAAACAAGAACAATAGCTCCTCTTCCTTCCAATACACTGTACTAGCAGGGAACAGACGCGAGTACTATTTGCACTGTGTATGGCAATTGGAGCACAATAGTGACTTGTTTTACCAAAAAACAACTTTTGCTCGTAGGACAAAAAATTGCATGTGACTCAACTCCATTTAGGACTAGGAAACAAACGCTAGCTCGACTTCCAAGAAACACACTCTGCTTTTGAGAAAAGAGCACTCTTCTACTCTATTGTGTTTCCTATAGAGCCAGAAGATTGAACTTGCTCAGAACATTAGAACTGTGCTTCCTACACACACGGCAATATCTAGTTGAATTCTGCTTAGGAATCTGACAAGAACAGTAGATCCTCTTCTGTACAATACACTGTACTTGCTGGGAACAGACGCCAGTGCTATTTGTCCTGTGTATGGCAATGGCAGTGCAATAGTGACTCTTCTTACCATAAAACAACTCTTGCTCGTAGGACTAGAAACTGCATGTGATTCAACTCCATTTAGGACTGGGAAACAAACGCTAGCTCGCCTTACAAGAAACACACTCTGCTTTAGGGAAAAGAGCACTCTTCTACTCTATTGTGTTTCCTATAGGGCCAGAACAGTGAGCTTTCTCAGAACAAAAGAACTGTGCTTCCTACACACGGGCCATAACTAGTTCAACTCTGCTTAGGAAACTGACAAGAACAGTAGCTCCTCTTCAGTTCGATACACTGTACTTGCTGGGAAAAGACGCGAGTGCTATTTGCACTGTGTATGGCAATGGGAGCGCAATAGTGACTTCCCTTACCAGAAAACAACTCTTGCTCGTAGGACCAGAAACTGCATGTGATTCAACTCCATTTAGTACTGGGAAACAAATGCTAGCTCGCCTTAAAAGAAACACACTCTGCTTTTGAGAAAAGAGCACTCTTCTACTCTACTTTTTTTCCTATGGGGTCCAAACAGTGTGCTTGCTCAGAACAAAAGAACTGTGCTTTCTACACACACGGGCCATATCTATTTCAACTCTGCTTAGCAAACAAACAAGAACAGTAGCTCCTCTTCAGTCCGATACACTGTACTTGCGGGGAACAGACGTGAGTGCTATTTGCACTGTGTATGGCATTGGAGCACAATAGTGACTCGTCTTACCAGAAAATACTCTTGCTCGTAGGACAAAAAACTGCATGTGACTCAACTCCATTGAGGACTGGGAAACAAACGCTAGCTCGACTTACAAGAAACACTCTCTGCTTTTGAGAAAAGAGCACTCTTCTACTCTACTGTGTTTCCTATGTGTTCCGAACAGTGAGATTTCTCAGAACAAAAGAACTGTGCTTCCTACACACACGGCCATATCTAGTTCAATTCTGCTTAGGAACCTGACAAGAACAGTAGATCCTCTTCAGTCCAATACACTGTACTTGCTGGGAACAGACGCCAGTGCTATTTGTCCTGTGTATGCAATGGCAGCGCAATAGTGACTCTTCTTACCATAAAACAACTCTTGCTTGTAGGACCAGAAACTGCATGTGATTCAACTCCATTTAGGACTAGGAATAAATGCTAGCTTGCCTTACAAAAACACACTCTGCTTTTGAGAAAAGAGCACTCTTCTACTCTACTGTGTTTCCAATAGGGCCAGAACAGTGAGCTTGTTCAGAACATAAGAACTGTGCTTCCTACACACACGGGCCATATCTAGTTCAATTCTGCATAGGAAACTGACAAGAACAGTAGCTCCTCTTCAGTCAGATACACTGTACTTGCTGGGAATAGACGCGAGAGCTATTTGCAATATGTATGGCAAGGGGAGCGCAATTGTGACTTTCCTTACCAGAAAACAACTCTTGCTCTTAGGACCAGAAACTGCATGAGATTCAACTCCATTTAGGACTGGGAAACAAACGCTAGCTCGCCTTACAAGAAACACACTCTGCTTTTGAGAAAAGAGCACTCTTCTACTCTACTTTGTTTCTTATGGTGTCCGAACAGTGAGCTTCCCCGAATAAAAGAACTGTGCTTCCTACACACACGGCCATATCTAGTTCAAATCTGCTTAGGAACCTGACAAGAACAGTAGATCCTCTTCATTCCAATACACTGTACTTGCGGGGAATAGACGCGAGTGCTTTTTGCACTGTGTATGGCATTGGAGCACAATAGTCACTTGTCTTACCAGAAAACAACTCTTGCTCGTAGGACAAAAAACTGCATGTGACTCAACTCCATTTAGGACTGGGAAACAAATGCTAGCTCGACTTCCAAGAAACACATTCTGCTTTTGGGAAAAGAGCACTCTTCTACTCTACTGTGTTTCCTATGTGTTCTGAACAGTGAGCTTGCTCAGAACAAAAAAACTGTGCTTCCTACACACACGGCCATATCTAGTTCAAGTCTGCTTAGGAACCTGACAAGAACAGTAGATCCTCTTCAGTCCAATACACTATACTTGCTGGGAACAGACGCCAGTGCTATTTGTCCTGTGTATGGCAATGGCAGCGCAATAGTGACTCTTCTTACCAGAAAACAACTCTTGCTCGTAGGACCAGAAACTTCATGTGATTCCACTCCATTTAGGACTGGGAAATAAACGCGAGCTCGCTTTACAAAAAACACACTCTGCTTTTGAGAAAAGGGCACTCTTCTACTCTACTGTGTTTCCTATAGGGCCAGAACAGTGAGCTTGCTCAGAAAAAAAGAACTGTACTTCCTACACACACGGGCCATATCTAGATCAACTCTGCTTAGGAAACTGACAAGAACAGTAGCTCCTATTCAGTCCAATACACTGTACTTGCTGGGAAAAGACGCAAGTGCTCTTTGCCTTGTGTAGGGCAATGGGAGCGCAATAATGACTTTCCTTACCAGAAAAAAACTCTTGTTCGTAGGACCAGAAACTGCATGTGATTCAACTCCATTTAGGACTAGGAAACAAACGCTAGCTCGCCTTACAAAAACACACTCTGCTTTTGAGAAAAGAGCACTCTTCTACTCTACTGTGTTTCCTATGTGTTCCGAACAGTGAGCTTGCTCAGAACAAAAAAACTGTGCTTCCTACACACACGGCCATATCTAGTTCAAGTCTGCTTAGGAACCTGACAAGAACAGTAGATCCTCTTCAGTTCAATACACTATACTTGCTGGGAACAGACGCCAGTGCTATTTGTCCTGTGTATGGCAATGGCAGCGCAATAGTGACTCTTCTTACCAGAAAACAACTCTTGCTCATAGGACCAGAAACTGCATGTGATTCCAATCAATTTAGGACTGGGAAACAAAATCTAGCTCGCTTTACAAGAAACACACTCTGCTTTTGAGAAAAGAGCACTCTTCTACTCTACTGTGTTTCCTATAGGGCCAGAACAGTGAGCTTGCTCAGAAAAAAAGAACTGTACTTCCTACACACACGGGCCATATCTAGTTCAACTCTGCTTAGGAAACTGACAAGAACAGTAGCTCGTATTCAGTCCAATACACTGTACTTGCTGGGAAAAGACGCGAGTGCTATTTGCCTTGTATAGGGCAATGGGAGCGCAATAGTGACTTTCCTTACCAGAAAAAAACTCTTGTTCGTAGGACCAGAAACTGCATGTGATTCAACTCCATTTAGGACTAGGAAACAAACGCTAGCTCGCCTTACAAAAACACGCTCTGCTTTTGAGAAAAGAGCACTCTTCTACTCTACTGTGTTTCCTATAGGGCCAGAACAGTGAGCTTGCTCAGAACATAAGAACGGTGCTTCCTACACACACGGGCCATATCTAGTTGAACTCTGCTTAGGAAATTGACAAGAACAGTAGCTCCTCTTCAGTCCGATACACTGTACTTGCTGGGAACAGATGCGAGAGCTATTTGCACTATGTATGGCAAGGGGAGCACAATAGTGAATTTCCTTACCAGAAAACAACTCTTGCTCTTAGGACCAGAAACTGCATGTGATTCAACTCCATTTAGGACTGGGAAACAAACGCTAGCTCGCCTTACAAGAACACACTCTGCTTTTGAGAAAAGAGCACTCTTCTACTCTACTGGGTTTCCTATGGTGTCCGAACAGTGAGCTTGCTCAGAACAAAAGAACAGTGCTTCCTACACACACGGCCATATCTAGTTCAATTCTGCTTAGGAACCTGACAAAACAGTAGATCCTCTTCAGTCCAATACACTGTACTTGCAGGGAAAAGACGCCAGTGCTGTTTGTCCTGTGTATGGCAATGGCAGCGCAATAGTGACTCTTCTTACCAGAAAACAACTCTTGCTCTTAGGACTAAAAACTGCATGTGATTCAACTCCATTTAGGACTGGGAAACAAACGCTAGCTCGCCTTACAAGAAACACACTCTGCTTTAGAGAAAAGAGCACTCTTCTACTCTACTGTGTTTCCTATATGGCCAGAACAGTGAGCTTGCTCAAAACAAAAGAACTGTGCTTCCTACAAATGGCCCATAACTAGCCAACTCTGCTTAGGAAACTGACAAGAACAGTAGCTCCTCTTCAGTCTGATACACTGTACTTGCTGGGAACAGAGGCGAGTGCTATTTGCACTGTGTATGTCAATGGGAGCGCAATAGTGACTTTCCTTACCAAAAAACAACTCTTGCTCATAGGACCAGAAACTGCATGTGATTCAACTCCATTTAGGACTGGGGAACAAGTGCTAGCTCGCCTTACAAGAAACACACTCTGCTTTTGATAAAAGAGCACTCTTCTATTCTACTGTGTTTCCTATGGGGTCCGAACAGTGAGCTTGCTCAGAACAAAAGAACTGTGCTTCCTACACACGGGCCATATCTAGTTAAACTCTGCTTAGGAAACAAACAAGAACAGTAGCTCCTCTTCAGTCCAATACACTGTACTTGCGGGGAACAGACGCGAGTGCTATTTGCACTCTGTATGGCAATTGGAGCACAATAGTGACTTGTCTTACGAGAAAACAACTCTTGCTCGTAGGATAAAAAACTGCATGTGAGTCAACTCCATTGAGGACTGGGAAACAAACGCTAGCTCGACTTCCAAGAAACACACTCTGCTTTTGAGAAAAGAGCACTCTTCTACTCTACTGTGTTTCCTATGTGTTCCGAACTGTGAGCTTGCTCAGAACAAAAAAACTGTGCTTCCTATACACACGGCCATATCTAGTTCAAGTCTGCTTAGGAACCTGACAAGAACAGTAGATCCTCTTCAGTCCAATACACTGTACTTTCTGGGAACAAACGCCAGTGCTATTTGTCCTGTGTATGGCAATGGCAGCGCAGTAGTGACTCTTCTTACCAGAAAACAACCCTTGCTCGTAGGACGAGAAACTGCATGTGATTCCACTCCATTTAGGACTGGGAAACAAATGCTAGCTCACCTTACATGAAACACACTCTGCTTTTGAGAAAAGAGCAATCTTCTACTCTACTGTGTTTCCTATAGGCTCCGTACAGTGAGCTTGCTTAGAACAAAAGAACTGTGCTTCCTACACACACAGGCCATATCTAGGTCAACTCTGCTTAGGCAACTGACAAGAACAGTAGCTCCTCTTCAGTCCGATACACTGTACTTGCTGGGAACAGACACGAGTGCTATTTGCACTGTGTATGGCAATTGGAGCACAATAATGACTCGTCTTACCAGAAAAAAACTCTTGCTCGTAGGACAAAAAACTGCATGTGACTCAACTCCAATTAGGACTGTGAAACAAATGCTATCTCGCCTAACAAGAAACACACTCTGCTTTTGAGGAAAGAGCACTCTTCTACTCTACTGTGTTTCCTATAGGGCCAGAACAGTGAGCTTGCTCAGAACAAAAGAACTGTGCTTCCTACACACGGGCCATAACTAGTTCAACTCTGCTTAGGAAACTGACAAGAACAGTAGCTCCTCTTCAGTCTGCTACACTGTAATTGCTGGGAACAGACGCGAGTGCTATTTGCACTGTGTATGGCAATGGGAGTGCAATAGTGACTTTCCTTACCAGAAAACAACTCTTGCTCATAAGACCAGAAACTGCATGTGATTCAACTCCATTTAGTACTGGGAAACAAATGCTAGCTCGCCTTACAAGAAACACACTCTGCTTTTGAGAAAAGAGCACTCTTCTACTCTACTGTGTTTCCTCTGGGGTCCGAACAGTGAGCTTGCTCAGAACAAAAGAACTGTGCTTTCTACACACACGGGCCATATCTAATTAAAATCTGCTTAGGAAACAAACAAGAACAGTAGCTCCTCTTCTGTCCAATACACTGTACTTGCGGGGAACAAACGCGAGTGCTATTTGCACTGTGTATGGCATTGGAGCACAATAGTGACTTGTCTTACCAGAAAATAACTCTTCCTCATTGGACAAAAAACTGCATGTGACTCAACTCCATTTAAGACTGGGAAACAAACGCTAGCTCGACTTCCAAGAAACACACTCTGCTTTTGAGAAAAGAGCACTCTTCTACTCCACTGTGTTTCCTATGTGTTCCGAACAGTGAGCTTGCTCAGAACAAAAAAACTGTGCTTCCTACACACACGGCCATATCTAGTTCAAGTCTGCTTAGGAACCTGACAAGAACAGTAGATCCTCTTCAGTCCAATACACTGTTCTTGCTGGGAACACACGCCAGTGCTATTTGTCCTGTGTATGGCAATGGCAGTGCAATAGTGATTCTTCTTACCAGAAAACAACTCTTGCTTGTAGGACCAGAAACTGCATGTGATTCAACTCCATTTAGGACTAGGAAACAAACGCTAGCTCGCCTTACAAAAACACACTCTGCTTTTGAGAAAAGAGCACTCTTCTACTCTACTGTGTTTCCAATAGGGCCAGAACAGTGAGCTTGTTCAGAACATAAGAACTGTGCTTCCTACACACACGGGCCATATCTAGTTCAACTCTGCTTAGGAAACTGACAAGAATAGTAGCTCCTCTTCAGACCGATACACTGTACTTGATGGGAATAGACGCGAGAGCTATTTGCACTATGTATGGCAAGGGGAGCGCAATAGTGACTTTCCTTACCAGAAAACAACTCTTGCTCTTAGGACCAGAAACTGCATGAGATTCAACTCCATTTAGGACTGGGAAACAAACGTAGCTCGCCTTACAAGAAACACACTCTGCTTTTGAGAAAAGAGCACTCTTCTACTCTACTGTGTTTCCTATGATGTCCGAACAGTGAGCTTGCTCCGAACAAAAGAACTGTGCTTCCTACACACACGACTATATCTAGTTCAATTCTGGTTAGGAACCTGACAAGAACAGTAGATCCTCTTCAGTCCAATACACTGTACTTGCGGGGAACAGACGCGAGTACTATTTGCACTGTGTATGGCATTGGAGCACAATAGTGACTTGTCCTACCAGAAAACAACTCTTGCTCGTAAGACAAAAAACTGCATGTGACTCAACTCCATTTAGGACTGGGAAACAAACGCTAGCTCGACTTCCAAGAAACACACTCTGCTTTTGAGAAAAGAGCACTCTTCTACTCCACTGTGTTTCCTATGTGTTCCGAACAGTGAGCTTGCTCAGAACAAAAAAACTGTGCTTCCTACACACACGGCCATATCTAGTTCAAGTCTGCTTAGGAACCTGACAAGAACAGTAGATCCTCTTCAGTCCAATACACTGTTCTTGCTGGGAACACACGCCAGTGCTATTTGTCCTGTGTATGGCAATGGCAGTGCAATAGTGACTCTTCTTACCAGAAAACAAATCTTGCTTGTAGGACCAGAAACTGCATGTGATTCAACTCCATTTTTGACTAGGAAACAAACGCTAGCTCGCCTTACAAAAACACACTCTGCTTTTGAGAAAAGAGCACTCTTCTACTCTACTGTGTTTCCAATAGGGCCAGAACAGTGAGCTTGTTCAGAACATAAGAACTGTGCTTCCTACACACACGGGCCATATCTAGTTCAACTCTGCTTAGGAAACTGACAAGAATAGTAGCTCCTCTTCAGACCGATACACTGTACTTGCTGGGAATAGACGCGAGAGCTATTTGCACTATGTATGGCAAGGGGAGCGCAATAGTGACTTTCCTTACCAGAAAACAACTCTTGCTCGTAGGACCAGAAACTGCATGAGATTCAACTCCATTTAGGACTGGGAAACAAACGTAGCTCGCCTTACAAGAAACACACTCTGCTTTTGAGAAAAGAGCACTCTTCTACTCTACTGTGTTTCCTATGATGTCCGAACAGTGAGCTTGCTCAGAACAAAAGAACTGTGCTTCCTACACACACGACTATATCTAGTTCAATTCTGGTTAGGAACCTGACAAGAACAGTAGATCCTCTTCAGTCCAATACACTGTACTTGCGGGGAACAGACGCGAGTACTATTTGCACTGTGTATGGCATTGGAGCACAATAGTGACTTGTCCTACCAGAAAACAACTCTTGCTCGTAAGACAAAAAACTGCATGTGACTCAACTCCATTTAGGACTGGGAAACAAACGCTAGCTCGACTTCCAAGAAACACACTCTGCTTTTGAGAAAAGAGCACTCTTCTACTCTTCTGTGTTTCCTATGTGTTCCGAACAGTGAGCTTGCTCAGAACAAAAAAACTGTGCTTCCTACACACACGGCCATATCTAGTTCAAGTCTGCTTAGGAACCTGACAAGAACAGTAGATCCTCTTCAGTCCAATACACTGTTCTTGCTGGGAACACACGCCAGTGCTATTTGTCCTGTGTATGGCAATGGCAGTGCAATAGTGACTCTTCTTACCAGAAAACAACTCTTGCTTGTAGGACCAGAAACTGCATGTGATTCAACTCCATTTTTGACTAGGAAACAAACGCTAGCTCGCCTTACAAAAACACACTCTGCTTTTGAGAAAAGAGCACTCTTCTACTCTACTGTGTTTCCAATAGGGCCAGAACAGTGAGCTTGTTCAGAACATAAGAACTGTGCTTCCTACACACACGGGCCATATCTAGTTCAACTCTGCTTAGGAAACTGACAAGAATAGTAGCTCCTCTTCAGACCGATACACTGTACTTGCTGGGAATAGACGCGAGAGCTATTTGCACTATGTATGGCAAGGGGAGCGCAATAGTGACTTTCCTTACCAGAAAACAACTCTTGCTCGTAGGACCAGAAACTGCATGAGATTCAACTCCATTTAGGACTGGGAAACAAATCCTAGCTCGCCTTACATGAAACACACTCTGCTTTTGAGAAAAGAGCACTCTTCTACTCTACTGTGTTTCCTATGTGTTCCGAACAGTGAGCTTGCTCAGAACAAAAAAACTGTGCTTCCTACACACGGCCATATCTAGTTCAAGTCTGCTTAGGAACCTGACAAGAACAGTAGATCCTCTTCAGTCCAATACACTGTACTTGCTGGGAACAGACGCCAGTGCTATTTGTCCTGTGTATGGCAATGGCAGCGCAATAGTGACTCTTCTTACCAGAAAACATCCCTTGCTCCTAGGACCAGAAACTGCATGTGATTCAACTCCATTTAGAACTGGGAAACAAATGCTAGCTCGCCTTACATGAAACACAGTCTGCTTTTGAGAAAAGAGAACTCTTCTACTCTACTGTGTTTCCTATGTGTTCCGAACAGTGAGCTTGCTCAGAACAAAAAAACTGTGCTTCCTACACACACGGGCATATCTAGTTCAAGTCTGCTTAGGAACCTGACAAGAACAGTAGATACTCTTCAGTCCAATACACTGTACTTGCTGGGAACAGACGCCAGTGCTATTTGTCCTGTGTATGGCAATGGCAGTGCAATAGTGTCTCTTCTTACCAGAAAACAACTCTTGCTCGTAGGACCAGAAATTGCATGTGATTCCACTCCATTTAGGACTGGGAAACAAAATCTAGCTCGCTTAACAAGAAACACACTCTGCTTTAGAGAAAAGAGCACTCTTCTACTCTACTGTGTTTCCTATAGGGCCAGAACAGTGAGCTTGCTCAGAAAAAAAGAACTGTACTTCCTACACACACGGGCCATATCTAGTTCAACTCTGCTTAGGAAACTGACAAGAACAGTAGCTCCTATTCAGTCCAATACACTGTACTTGCTGGGAAAAGACGCGAGTGCTATTTGCCTTGTATAGGGCAATGGGAGCGCAATAGTGACTTTCCTTACCAGAAAAAAACTCTTGTTCGTAGGACCAGAAACTGCATGTGATTCAACTCCATTTAGGACTAGGAAACAAACGCTAGCTCGCCTTACAAAAACACGCTCTGCTTTTGAGAAAAGAGCACTCTTCTACTCTACTGTGTTTCCTATAGGGCCAGAACAGTGAGCTTGCTCAGAACATAAGAACGGTGCTTCCTACACACACGGGCCATATCTAGTTGAACTCTGCTTAGGAAATTGACAAGAACAGTAGCTCCTTTTCAGTCCGATACACTGTACTTGCTGGGAACAGACGCGAGAGCTATTTGCACTAAGTATGGCAAGGGGAGCACAATAGTGAATTTCCTTACCAGAAAACAACTCTTGCTCTTAGGACCAGAAACTGCATGTGATTCAACTCCATTTAGGACTGGGAAACAAACGCTAGCTCGCCTTACAAGAACACCCTGCGTTTGAGAAAAGAGCACTGTTCTACTCTACTGGGTTTCCTATGGTGTCCGAACAGTGAGCTTGCTCAGAATAAAAGAACAGTACTTCCTACACACACGGCCATATCTAGTTCAATTCTGCTTAGGAACCTGACAAAACAGTAGATCCTCTTCAGTCCAATACACTGTACTTGCAGGGAACAGACGCCAGTGCTGTTTGTCCTGTGTATGGCAATGGCAGCGCAATAGTGACTCTTCTTACCATAAAACAACTCTTGCTCTTAGGACTAAAAACTGCATGTGATTCAACTCCATTTAGGACTGGGAAACAAACGCTAGCTCGCCTTACAAGAAACACACTCTGCTTTAGAGAAAAGAGCACTCTTCTACTCTACTGTGTTTCCTATATGGCCAGAACAGTGAGCTTGCTCAAAACAAAAGAACTGTGCTTCCTACATATGGCCCATAACTAGTCAACTCTGCTTAGGAAACTGACAAGAACAGTAGCTCCTCTTCAGTCTGATACACTGTACTTGCGGGGAACAGAGGCGAGTGCTATTTGCACTGTGTATGTCAATGGGAGCGCAATAGTGACTTTCCTTACCAAAAAACAACTCTTGCTCATAGGACCAGAAACTGCATGTGATTCAACTCCATTTAGGACTGGGGAAGAAGTGGTAGCTCGCCTTACAAGAAACACACTCTGCTTTTGAGAAAATAGCACTCTTCTATTCTACTGTGTTTCCTATGGGGTCTGAACAGTGAGCTTGCTCAGAACAAAAGAACTGTGCTTCCTACACACGGGCCATATCTAGTTCAACTCTGCTTAGGAAACAAACAAGAACAGTAGCTCCTCTTCAGTCCAATACACTGTACTTGCGGGGAACAGACGCGAGTGCTATTTGCACTCTGTATGGCAATTGGAGCACAATAGTGACTTGTCTTACGAGAAAACAACTCTTGCTCGTAGGATAAAAAACTGCATGTGAGTCAACTCCATTGAGGACTGGGAAACAAACGCTAGCTCGACTTCCAAGAAACACACTCTGCTTTTGAGAAAAGAGCACTCTTCTACTCTACTGTGTTTCCTATGTGTTCCGAACAGTGAGCTTGCTCAGAACAAAAAAACTGTGCTTCCTATACACACGGCCATATCTAGTTCAAGTCTGCTTAGGAACCTGACAAGAACAGTAGATCCTCTTCAGTCCAATACACTGTACTTTCTGGGAACAAACGCCAGTGCTATTTGTCCTGTGTATGGCAATGGCAGCGCAATAGTGACTCTTCTTACCAGAAAACATCCCTTGCTCCTAGGACCAGAAACTGCATGTGATTCAACTCCATTTAGAACTGGGAAACAAATGCTAGCTCGCCTTACATGAAACACAGTCTGCTTTTGAGAAAAGAGAACTCTTCTACTCTACTGTGTTTCCTATGTGTTCCGAACAGTGAGCTTGCTCAGAACAAAAAAACTGTGCTTCCTACACACACGGGCATATCTAGTTCAAGTCTGCTTAGGAACCTGACAAGAACAGTAGATACTCTTCAGTCCAATACACTGTACTTGCTGGGAACAGACGCCAGTGCTATTTGTCCTGTGTATGGCAATGGCAGTGCAATAGTGTCTCTTCTTACCAGAAAACAACTCTTGCTCGTAGGACCAGAAATTGCATGTGATTCCACTCCATTTAGGACTGGGAAACAAAATCTAGCTCGCTTTACAAGAAACACACTCTGCTTTAGAGAAAAGAGCACTCTTCTACTCTACTGTGTTTCCTATAGGGCCAGAACAGTGAGCTTGCTCAGAAAAAAAGAACTGTACTTCCTACACACACGGGCCATATCTAGTTCAACTCTGCTTAGGAAACTGACAAGAACAGTAGCTCCTATTCAGTCCAATACACTGTACTTGCTGGGAAAAGACGCGAGTGCTATTTGCCTTGTATAGGGCAATGGGAGCGCAATAGTGACTTTCCTTACCAGAAAAAAACTCTTGTTCGTAGGACCAGAAACTGCATGTGATTCAACTCCATTTAGGACTAGGAAACAAACGCTAGCTCGCCTTACAAAAACACGCTCTGCTTTTGAGAAAAGAGCACTCTTCTACTCTACTGTGTTTCCTATAGGGCCAGAACAGTGAGCTTGCTCAGAACATAAGAACGGTGCTTCCTACACACACGGGCCATATCTAGTTGAACTCTGCTTAGGAAATTGACAAGAACAGTAGCTCCTCTTCAGTCCGATACACTGTACTTGCTGGGAACAGACGCGAGAGCTATTTGCACTATGTATGGCAAGGGGAGCACAATAGTGAATTTCCTTACCAGAAAACAACTCTTGCTCTTAGGACCAGAAACTGCATGTGATTCAACTCCATTTAGGACTGGGAAACAAACGCTAGCTCGCCTTACAAGAACACCCTGCTTTTGAGAAAAGAGCACTCTTCTACTCTACTGGGTTTCCTATGGTGTCCGAACAGTGAGCTTGCTCAGAACAAAAGAACAGTACTTCCTACACACACGGCCATATCTAGTTCAATTCTGCTTAGGAACCTGACAAAACAGTAGATCCTCTTCAGTCCAATACACTGTACTTGCAGGGAACAGACGCCAGTGCTGTTTGTCCTGTGTATGGCAATGGCAGCGCAATAGTGACTCTTCTTACCATAAAACAACTCTTGCTCTTAGGACTAAAAACTGCATGTGATTCAACTCCATTTAGGACTGGGAAACAAACGCTAGCTCGCCTTACAAGAAACACACTCTGCTTTAGAGAAAAGAGCACTCTTCTACTCTACTGTGTTTCCTATATGGCCAGAACAGTGAGCTTGCTCAAAACAAAAGAACTGTGCTTCCTACATATGGCCCATAACTAGTCAACTCTGCTTAGGAAACTGACAAGAACAGTAGCTCCTCTTCAGTCTGATACACTGTACTTGCGGGGAACAGAGGCGAGTGCTATTTGCACTGTGTATGTCAATGGGAGCGCAATAGTGACTTTCCTTACCAAAAAACAACTCTTGCTCATAGGACCAGAAACTGCATGTGATTCAACTCCATTTAGGACTGGGGAAGAAGTGGTAGCTCGCCTTACAAGAAACACACTCTGCTTTTGAGAAAATAGCACTCTTCTATTCTACTGTGTTTCCTATGGGGTCTGAACAGTGAGCTTGCTCAGAACAAAAGAACTGTGCTTCCTACACACGGGCCATATCTAGTTCAACTCTGCTTAGGAAACAAACAAGAACAGTAGCTCCTCTTCAGTCCAATACACTGTACTTGCGGGGAACAGACGCGAGTGCTATTTGCACTCTGTATGGCAATTGGAGCACAATAGTGACTTGTCTTACGAGAAAACAACTCTTGCTCGTAGGATAAAAAACTGCATGTGAGTCAACTCCATTGAGGACTGGGAAACAAACGCTAGCTCGACTTCCAAGAAACACACTCTGCTTTTGAGAAAAGAGCACTCTTCTACTCTACTGTGTTTCCTATGTGTTCCGAACAGTGAGCTTGCTCAGAACAAAAAAACTGTGCTTCCTATACACACGGCCATATCTAGTTCAAGTCTGCTTAGGAACCTGACAAGAACAGTAGATCCTCTTCAGTCCAATACACTGTACTTTCTGGGAACAAACGCCAGTGCTATTTGTCCTGTGTATGGCAATGGCAGCGCAATAGTGACTCTTCTTACCAGAAAACAACCCTTGCTCATAGGACGAGAAACTGCATGTGATTCCACTCCATTTAGGACTGGGAAACAAATGCTAGCTCACCTTACATGAAACACACTCTGCTTTTGAGAAAAGAGCAATCTTCTACTCTACTGTGTTTCCTATTGGCTCCGTACAGTGAGCTTGCTTAGAACAAAAGAACTGTGCTTCCTACACACACAGGCCATATCTAGGTCAACTCTGCTTAGGCAACTGACAAGAACAGTAGCTCCTCTTCAGTCCGATACACTGTACTTGCTGGGAACAGACACGAGTGCTATTTGCACTGTGTATGGCAATTGGAGCACAATAATGACTCGTCTTACCAGAAAAAAAACTCTTGCTCGTAGGACAAAAAACTGCATGTGACTCAACTCCAATTAGGACTGTGAAACAAATGCTATCTCGCCTAACAAGAAACACACTCTGCTTTTGAGGAAAGAGCACTCTTCTACTCTACTGTGTTTCCTATAGGGCCAGAACAATGAGCTTGCTCAGAACAAAAGAACTGTGCTTCCTACACACGGGCCATAACTAGTTCAACTCTGCTTAGGAAACTGACAAGAACAGTAGCTCCTCTCCAGTCAGCTACACTGTAATTGCTGGGAACAGACGCGAGTGCTATTTGCACTGTGTATGGCAATGGGAGTGCAATAGTGACTTTCCTTACCAGAAAACAACTCTTGCTCGTAAGACCAGAAACTGCATGTGATTCAACTCCATTTAGTACTGGGAAACAAATGCTAGCTCGCCTTACAAGAAACACACTCTGCTTTTGAGAAAAGAGCACTCTTCTACTCTACTGTGTTTCCTCTGGGGTCCGAACAGTGAGCTTGCTCAGAACAAAAGAACTGTGCTTTCTACACACACGGGCCATATCTAATTAAACTCTGCTTAGGAAACAAACAAGAACAGTAGCTCCTCTTCTGTCCAATACACTGTACTTGCGGGGAACAAACGCGAGTGCTATTTGCACTGTGTATGGCATTGGAGCACAATAGTGACTTGTCTTACCAGAAAATAACTCTTCCTCATTGGACAAAAAACTGCATGTGACTCAACTCCATTTAAGACTGGGAAACAAACGCTAGCTCGACTTCCAAGAAACACACTCTGCTTTTGAGAAAAGAGCACTCTTCTACTCCACTGTGTTTCCTATGTGTTCCGAACAGTGAGCTTGCTCAGAACAAAAAAACTGTGCTTCCTACACACACGGCCATATCTAGTTCAAGTCTGCTTAGGAACCTGACAAGAACAGTAGATCCTCTTCAGTCCAATACACTGTTCTTGCTGGGAACACACGCCAGTGCTATTTGTCCTGTGTATGGCAATGGCAGTGCAATAGTGACTCTTCTTACCAGAAAACAACTCTTGCTTGTAGGACCAGAAACTGCATGTGATTCAACTCCATTTAGGACTAGGAAACAAACGCTAGCTCGCCTTACAAAAACACACTCTGCTTTTGAGAAAAGAGCACTCTTCTACTCTACTGTGTTTCCAATAGGGCCAGAACAGTGAGCTTGTTCAGAACATAAGAACTGTGCTTCCTACACACACGGGCCATATCTAGTTCAACTCTGCTTAGGAAACTGACAAGAATAGTAGCTCCTCTTCAGACCGATACACTGTACTTGCTGGGAATAGACGCGAGAGCTATTTGCACTATGTATGGCAAGGGGAGCGCAATAGTGACTTTCCTTACCAGAAAACAACTCTTGCTCTTAGGACCAGAAACTGCATGAGATTCAACTCCATTTAGGACTGGGAAACAAACGTAGCTCGCCTTACAAGAAACACACTCTGCTTTTGAGAAAAGAGCACTCTTCTACTCTACTGTGTTTCCTATGATGTCCGAACAGTGAGCTTGCTCAGAACAAAAGAACTGTGCTTCCTACACACACGACTATATCTAGTTCAATTCTGGTTAGGAACCTGACAAGAACAGTAGATCCTCTTCTGTCCAATACACTGTACTTGCGGGGAACAGACGCGAGTACTATTTGCACTGTGTATGGCATTGGAGCACAATTGTGACTTGTCCTACCAGAAAACAACTCTTGCTCGTAAGACAAAAAACTGCATGTGACTCAACTCCATTTAGGACTGGGAAGCAAACGCTAGCTCGACTTCCAAGAAACACACTCTGCTTTTGAGAAAAGAGCACTCTTCTACTCCACTGTGTTTCCTATGTGTTCCGAACAGTGAGCTTGCTCAGAACAAAAAAACTGTGCTTCCAACACACACGGCCATATCTAGTTCAAGTCTGCTTAGGAACCTGACAAGAACAGTAGATCCTCTTCAGTCCAATACACTGTTCTTGCTGGGAACACACGCCAGTGCTATTTGTCCTGTGTATGGCAATGGCAGTGCAATAGTGACTCTTCTTACCAGAAAACAACTCTTGCTTGTAGGACCAGAAACTGCATGTGATTCAACTCCATTTAGGACTAGGAAACAAACGCTAGCTCGCCTTACAAAAACACACTCTGCTTTTGAGAAAAGAGCACTCTTCTACTCTACTGTGTTTCCAATAGGGCCAGAACAGTGAGCTTGTTCAGAACATAAGAACTGTGCTTCCTACACACACGGGCCATATCTAGTTCAACTCTGCTTAGGAAACTGACAAGAATAGTAGCTCCTCTTCAGACCGATACACTGTACTTGCTGGGAATAGACGCGAGAGCTATTTGCACTATGTATGGCAAGGGGAGCGCAATAGTGACTTTCCTTACCAGAAAACAACTCTTGCTCGTAGGACCAGAAACTGCATGAGATTCAACTCCATTTAGGACTGGGAAACAAACGTAGCTCGCCTTACAAGAAACACACTCTGCTTTTGAGAAAAGAGCACTCTTCTACTCTACTGTGTTTCCTATGATGTCCGAACAGTGAGCTTGCTCAGAACAAAAGAACTGTGCTTCCTACACACACGACTATATCTAGTTCAATTCTGGTTAGGAACCTGACAAGAACAGTAGATCCTCTTCAGTCCAATACACTGTACTTGCGGGGAACAGACGCGAGTACTATTTGCACTGTGTATGGCATTGGAGCACAATAGTGACTTGTCTTACCAGAAAACAACTCTTGCTCGTAAGACTAAAAACTGCATGTGACTCAACTCCATTTAGGACTGGGAAACAAACGCTAGCTCGACTTCCAAGAAACACACTCTGCTTTTGAGAAAAGAGCACTCTTCTACTCTACTGTGTTTCCTATGTGTTCCGAACAGTGAGCTTGCTCAGAACAAAAAAACTGTGCTTCCTATACACACGGCCATATCTAGTTCAAGTCTGCTTAGGAACCTGACAAGAACAGTAGATCCTCTTCAGTCCAATACACTGTACTTGCTGGGAACAAACGCCAGTACTATTTGTCCTTTGTGTGGCAATGGCAGCGCAATAGTGACTCTTCTTACCAGAAAACAACCCTTGCTCGTAGGACCAGAAACTGCATGTGATTCAACTCCATTTAGGACTGGGAAACAAATGCTAGCTCGCCTTACATGAAACACAGTCTGCTTTTGAGAAAAGAGAACTCTTCTATTCTACTGTGTTTCCTATGTGTTCCGAACAGTGAGCTTGCTCAGAACAAAAAAACTGTGCTTCCTACACACACGGGCATATCTAGTTCAAGTCTGCTTAGGAACCTGACAAGAACAGTAGATACTCTTCAGTCTAATACACTGTACTTGCTGGGAACAGACGCCAGTGCTATTTGTCCTGTGTATGGCAATGGCAGTGCAATAGTGTCTCTTCTTACCAGAAAACAACTCTTGCTCGTAGGACCAGAAATTGCATGTGTTTCCACTCCATTTAGGACTGGGAAACAAAATCTAGCTCGCTTTACAAGAAACACACTCTGCTTTTGAGAAAAGAGCACTCTTCTACTCTACTGTGTTTCCTATAGGGCCAGAACAGTGAGCTTGCTCTGAAAAAAAGAACTGTACTTCCTACACACACGGGCCATATCTAGTTCAACTCTGCTTAGGAAACTGACAAGAACAGTAGCTCCTATTCAGTCCAATACACTGTACTTGCTGGGAAAAGACGCGAGTGCTATTTGCCTTGTATAGGGCAATGGGAGCGCAATAGTGACTTTCCTTACCAGAAAAAAACTCTTGTTCGTAGGACCAGAAACTGCATGTGATTCAACTCCATTTAGGACTAGGAAACAAACGCTAGCTCGCCTTACAAAAACACGCTCTGCTTTTGAGAAAAGAGCACTCTTCTACTCTACTGTGTTTCCTATAGGGCCAGAACAGTGAGCTTGCTCAGAACATAAGAACGGTGCTTCCTACACACACGGGCCATATCTAGTTGAACTCTGCTTAGGAAATTGACAAGAACAGTAGCTCCTCTTCAGTCCGATACACTGTACTTGCTGGGAACAGACGCGAGAGCTATTTGCACTAAGTATGGCAAGGGGAGCACAATAGTGAATTTCCTTACCAGAAAACAACTCTTGCTCTTAGGACCAGAAACTGCATGTGATTCAACTCCATTTAGGACTGGGAAACAAACGCTAGCTCGCCTTACAAGAACACCCTGCGTTTGAGAAAAGAGCACTGTTCTACTCTACTGGGTTTCCTATGGTGTCCGAACAGTGAGCTTGCTCAGAATAAAAGAACAGTACTTCCTACACACACGGCCATATCTAGTTCAATTCTGCTTAGGAACCTGACAAAACAGTAGATCCTCTTCAGTCCAATACACTGTACTTGCAGGGAACAGACGCCAGTGCTGTTTGTCCTGTGTATGGCAATGGCAGCGCAATAGTGACTCTTCTTACCATAAAACAACTCTTGCTCTTAGGACTAAAAACTGCATGTGATTCAACTCCATTTAGGACTGGGAAACAAACGCTAGCTCGCCTTACAAGAAACACACTCTGCTTTAGAGAAAAGAGCACTCTTCTACTCTACTGTGTTTCCTATATGGCCAGAACAGTGAGCTTGCTCAAAACAAAAGAACTGTGCTTCCTACATATGGCCCATAACTAGTCAACTCTGCTTAGGAAACTGACAAGAACAGTAGCTCCTCTTCAGTCTGATACACTGTACTTGCTGGGAACAGAGGCGAGTGCTATTTGCACTGTGTATGTCAATGGGAGCGCAATAGTGACTTTCCTTACCAAAAAACAACTCTTGCTCATAGGACCAGAAACTGCATGTGATTCAACTCCATTTAGGACTGGGGAAGAAGTGCTAGCTCGCCTTACAAGAAACACACTCTGCTTTTGAGAAAAGAGCACTCTTCTATTCTACTGTGTTTCCTATGGGGTCCGAACAGTGAGCTTGCTCAGAACAAAAGAACTGTGCTTCCTACACACGGGCCATATCTAGTTCAACTCTGCTTAGGAAACAAACAAGAACAGTAGCTCCTCTTCAGTCCAATACACTGTACTTGCGGGGAACAGACGCGAGTGCTATTTGCACTCTGTATGGCAATTGGAGCACAATAGTGACTTGTCTTACGAGAAAACAACTCTTGCTCATAGGATAAAAAACTGCATGTGAGTCAACTCCATTGAGGACTGGGAAACAAACGCTAGCTCGACTTCCAAGAAACACACTCTGCTTTTGAGAAAGGAGCACTCTTCTACTCTACTGTGTTTCCTATGTGTTCCGAACAGTGAGCTTGCTCAGAACAAAAAAACTGTGCTTCCTATACACACGGCCATATCTAGTTCAAGTCTGCTTAGGAACCTGACAAGAACAGGAGATCCTCTTCAGTCCAATACACTGTACTTGCTGGGAACAAACGCCAGTGCTATTTGTCCTGTGTATGGCAATGGCAGCGCAATAGTGACTCTTCTTACCAGAAAACAACCCTTGCTCGTAGGAAGAGAAACTGCATGTGATTCCACTCCATTTAGGACTGGGAAACAAATGCTAGCTCACCTTACATGAAACACACTCTACTTTTGAGAAAAGAGCAATCTTCTACTCTACTGTGTTTCCTATTGGCTCCGTACAGTGAGCTTGCTTAGAACAAAAGAACTGTGCTTCCTACACACACAGGCCATATCTAGGTCAACTCTGCTTAGGCAACTGACAAGAACAGTAGCTCCTCTTCAGTCCGATACACTGTACATGCTGGGAACAGACACGAGTGCTATTTGCACTGTGTATGGCAATTGGAGCACAATAATGACTCGTCTTACCAGAAAAAAACTCTTGCTCGTAGGACAAAAAACTGCATGTGACTCAACTCCAATTAGGACTGTGAAACAAATGCTAGCTCGCCTATCAAGAAACAGACTCTGCTTTTGAGAGAAGAGCACTCTTCTACTCTACTGTGTTTCCTATATGGCCAGAACAATGAGCTTGCTCAGAACAAAAGAACTGTGCTTCCTACACACGGGCCATAACTAGTTCAACTCTGCTTAGGAAACTGACAAGAACAGTAGCTCCTCTTCAGTCTGCTACACTGTAATTGCTGGGAACAGACGCGAGTGCTATTTGCACTGTGTATGGCAATGGGAGTGCAATAGTGACTTTCCTTACCAGAAAACAACTCTTGCTCGTAAGACCAGAAACTGCATGTGATTCAACTCCATTTAGGACTGGGAAACAAATGCTAGCTCGCCTTACAAGAAACACACTCTGCTTTGGAGAAAAGAGCACTCATCTACTCTACTGTGTTTCCTCTGGGGTCCGAACAGTGAGCTTGCTCAGAACAAAAGAACTGTGCTTTCTACACACACGGGCCATATCTAATTAAACTCTGCTTAGGAAACAAACAAGAACAGTAGCTCCTCTTCTGTCCAATACACTGTACTTGCGGGGAACAAACGCGAGTGCTATTTGCACTGTGTATGGCATTGGAGCACAATAGTGACTTGTCTTACCAGAAAATAACTCTTCCTCATTGGACAAAAAACTGCATGTGACTCAACTCCATTTAAGACTGGGAAACAAACGCTAGCTCGACTTCCAAGAAACACACTCTGCTTTTGAGAAAAGAGCACTCTTCTACTCCACTGTGTTTCCTATGTGTTCCGAACAGTGAGCTTGCTCAGAACAAAAAAACTGTGCTTCCTACACACACGGCCATATCTAGTTCAAGTCTGCTTAGGAACCTGACAAGAACAGTAGATCCTCTTCAGTCCAATACACTGTTCTTGCTGGGAACACACGCCAGTGCTATTTGTCCTGTGTATGGCAATGGCAGTGCAATAGTGACTCTTCTTACCAGAAAACAACTCTTGCTTGTAGGACCAGAAACTGCATGTGATTCAACTCCATTTAGGACTAGGAAACAAACGCTAGCTCGCCTTACAAAAACACACTCTGCTTTTGAGAAAAGAGCACTCTTCTACTCTACTGTGTTTCCAATAGGGCCAGAACAGTGAGCTTGTTCAGAACATAAGAACTGTGCTTCCTACACACACGGGACATATCTAGTTCAATTCTGGTTAGGAACCTGACAAGAACAGTAGATCCTCTTCAGTCCAATACACTGTACTTGCGGGGAACAGACGCGAGTGCTATTTGCACTGTGTATGGCATTGGAGCACAATAGTGACTTGTCCTACCAGAAAACAACTCTTGCTCGTAAGACAAAAAACTGCATGTGACTCAACTCCATTTAGGACTGGGAAACAAATGCTAGCTCGACTTCCAAGAAACACACTCTGCTTTTGAGAAAAGAGCACTCTTCTACTCTACTGTGTTTCCTATGTGTTCCGAACAGTGAGCTTGCTCAGAACAAAAAAACTGTGCTTCCTATACACACGGCCATATCTAGTTCAAGTCTGCTTAGGAACCTGACAAGAACAGTAGACCCTCTTCAGTCCAATACACTGTACTTGCTGGGAACAAACGCCAGTGCTATTTGTCCTTTGTGTGGCAATGGCAGCGCAATAGTGACTCTTCTTACCAGAAAACAACCCTTGCTCGTCGGACCAGAAACTGCATGTGATTCAACTCCATTTAGGACTGGGAAACAAATCCTAGCTCGCCTTACATGAAACACACTCTGCTTTTGAGAAAAGAGCACTCTTCTACTCTACTGTTTTTCCTATGTGTTCCGAACAGTGAGCTTGCTCAGAACAAAAAAACTGTGCTTCCTACACACGGCCATATCTAGTTCAAGTCTGCTTAGGAACCTGACAAGAACAGTAGATCCTCTTCAGTCCAATACACTGTACTTGCTGGGAACAGACGCCAGTGCTATTTGTCCTGTGTATGGCAATGGCAGCGCAATAGTGACTCTTCTTACCAGAAAACATCCCTTGCTCGTAGGACCAGAAACTGCATGTGATTCAACTCCATTTAGAACTGGGAAACAAATGCTAGCTCGCCTTACATGAAACACAGTCTGCTTTTGAGAAAAGAGAACTCTTCTACTCTACTGTGTTTCCTATGTGTTCCGAACAGTGAGCTTGCTCAGAACAAAAAAACTGTGCTTCCTACACACACGGGCATATCTAGTTCAAGTCTGCTTAGGAACCTGACAAGAACAGTAGATACTCTTCAGTCCAATACACTGTACTTGCTGGGAACAGACGCCAGTGCTATTTGTCCTGTGTATGGCAATGGCAGTGCAATAGTGTCTCTTCTTACCAGAAAACAACTCTTGCTCGTAGGACCAGAAATTGCATGTGATTCCACTCCATTTAGGACTGGGAAACAAATGCTACCTCGCCTTACATGAAACACACTCTGCTTTAGAGAAAAGAGCACTCTTCTACTCTACTGTGTTTCCTATGGGTTCCGAACAGTGACCTTGCTCAGAACAAAAGAACTGTGCTTTCTACACACACGGGCCATATCTAATTAAACTCTGCTTAGGAAACAAACAAGAACAGTAGCTCCTCTTCTGTCCAATACACTGTACTTGCGGGGAACAAACGCGAGTGCTATTTGCACTGTGTATGGCATTGGAGCACAATAGTGACTTGTCTTACCAGAAAATAACTCTTCCTCATTGGACAAAAAACTGCATGTGACTCAACTCCATTTAAGACTGGGAAACAAACGCTAGCTCGACTTCCAAGAAACACACTCTGCTTTTGAGAAAAGAGCACTCTTCTACTCCACTGTGTTTCCTATGTGTTCCGAACAGTGAGCTTGCTCAGAACAAAAAAACTGTGCTTCCTACACACACGGCCATATCTAGTTCAAGTCTGCTTAGGAACCTGACAAGAACAGTAGATCCTCTTCAGTCCAATACACTGTTCTTGCTGGGAACACACGCCAGTGCTATTTGTCCTGTGTATGGCAATGGCAGTGCAATAGTGACTCTTCTTACCAGAAAACAACTCTTGCTTGTAGGACCAGAAACTGCATGTGATTCAACTCCATTTAGGACTAGGAAACAAACGCTAGCTCGCCTTACAAAAACACACTCTGCTTTTGAGAAAAGAGCACTCTTCTACTCTACTGTGTTTCCAATAGGGCCAGAACAGTGAGCTTGTTCAGAACATAAGAACTGTGCTTCCTACACACACGGGACATATCTAGTTCAATTCTGGTTAGGAACCTGACAAGAACAGTAGATCCTCTTCAGTCCAATACACTGTACTTGCGGGGAACAGACGTGAGTGCTATTTGCACTGTGTATGGCATTGGAGCACAATAGTGACTTGTCCTACCAGAAAACAACTCTTGCTCGTAAGACAAAAAACTGCATGTGACTCAACTCCATTTAGGACTGGGAAACAAACGCTAGCTCGACTTCCAAGAAACACACTCTGCTTTTGAGAAAAGAGCACTCTTCTACTCTACTGTGTTTCCTATGTGTTCCGAACAGTGAGCTTGCTCAGAACAAAAAAACTGTGCTTCCTATACACACGGCCATATCTAATTCAAGTCTGCTTAGGAACCTGACAAGAACAGTAGACCCTCTTCAGTCCAATACACTGTACTTGCTGGGAACAAACGCCAGTGCTATTTGTCCTTTGTGTGGCAATGGCAGCGCAATAGTGACTCTTCTTACCAGAAAACAACCCTTGCTCGTCGGACCAGAAACTGCATGTGATTCAACTCCATTTAGGACTGGGAAACAAATCCTAGCTCGCCTTACATGAAACACACTCTGCTTTTGAGAAAAGAGCACTCTTCTACTCTACTGTTTTTCCTATGTGTTCCGAACAGTGAGCTTGCTCAGAACAAAAAAACTGTGCTTCCTACACACGGCCATATCTAGTTCAAGTCTGCTTAGGAACCTGACAAGAACAGTAGATCCTCTTCAGTCCAATACACTGTACTTGCTGGGAACAGACGCCAGTGCTATTTGTCCTGTGTATGGCAATGGCAGCGCAATAGTGACTCTTCTTACCAGAAAACATCCCTTGCTCGTAGGACCAGAAACTGCATGTGATTCAACTCCATTTAGAACTGGGAAACAAATGCTAGCTCGCCTTACATGAAACACAGTCTGCTTTTGAGAAAAGAGAACTCTTCTACTCTACTGTGTTTCCTATGTGTTCCGAACAGTGAGCTTGCTCAGAACAAAAAAACTGTGCTTCCTACACACACGGGCATATCTAGTTCAAGTCTGCTTAGGAACCTGACAAGAACAGTAGATACTCTTCAGTCCAATACACTGTACTTGCTGGGAACAGACGCCAGTGCTATTTGTCCTGTGTATGGCAATGGCAGTGCAATAGTGTCTCTTCTTACCAGAAAACAACTCTTGCTCGTAGGACCAGAAATTGCATGTGATTCCACTCCATTTAGGACTGGGAAACAAATGCTACCTCGCCTTACATGAAACACACTCTGCTTTAGAGAAAAGAGCACTCTTCTACTCTACTGTGTTTCCTATGGGTTCCGAACAGTGACCTTGCTCAGAACAAAAGAACTGTGCTTCCTACACACACGGGCCATATCTAGTTCAACTCTGCTTAGGAAACTGACAAGAACAGTAGCTCCTTTTCCGTCCAATACACTGTACTTGCGGGGAACAGACGCGAGTGCTATTTGCACTGTGTATGGCAATTGGAGCACAATAGTGACTCGTCTTACCAGAAAACAACTCTTGCTCGTAGGACAAAAAACTGCATGTGACTCAACTCCATTTAGGACTGGGAAAGAAACGCTAGCTCGCCTTACAAGAAACACACTCTGCTTTTGAGAAAAGAGCACTCTTCTACTCTACTGTTTTTCCTATAGGGCCAGAACAGTGAGCTTGCTCAGAACAAAAGAACTGTGCTTCCTACACAGGGCCATATCTAGTTCAATTCTGCTTAGGAAACTGACAAGAACAGTAGCTCCTCTTCCGTCCAATACACTGTACTTGCGGGTAACAGATGCGAGTGCTATTTGCACTGTGTATGCAAATTGGAGCACAATCTTTACTTGTCTTACCAGAAAACATCTCTTGCTCGTAAGACAAAAAACTGCATGTGATTCAACTCCATTTAGGACTGGGAAAGAAATGCTAGCTCGACTTCCAAGAAACACACTCTGCTTTTGAGAAAAGAGCACTCTTCTACTCTACTGTGTTTCCTATGGGGTCCAAACAGTGAGCTTGCTCAGAACAAAAGAACTGTGCTTCCTACACGCACGGACCATACCTAGTTCAATTCTGCTTAGTAAACTGACAAGAACAGTAGCTCCTATTCAGTCCAATACACTGTACTTGCTGGGAAAAGACGCGAGTGCTATTTGCCTTGTAAAGGGCAATGGGAGCGCAATAGTGACTTTCCTTACCAGAAAACAACTCTTGTTCATAGGACCAGAAACTGCATGTGATTCAACTCCATTTAGGACTAGGAAACAACGCTAGCTCGCCTTACAAAAACACACTCTGCTTTTGAGAAAAGAGCACTCTTCTACTCTACTGTGTTTCCTATGTGTTCCGAAAAGTGAGCTTGCTCAGAACAAAAAAACTGTGCTTCCTACACACGGCCATATCTAGTTCAAGTCTGCTTAGGAACCTGATAAGAACAGTAGATCCTCTTCAGTTCAATACACTGTACTTGCTGGAACAGACTCGAGTGCTATTTGTCCTGTGTATGGCAATGGCAGCGCAATAGTGACTCTTCTTACCAGAAAACAAATCTTGCTCATAGGACCAGAAACTGCATGTGATTCAACTCCATTTAGGACTGGGAAACAAACTCTAGGTCGCTTTACAAGAAACACACTCTGCTTTTCAGAAAAGAGCACTCTTCTACTCTTCTGTGTTTCCTATAGGGCCAGAACAGTGAGCTTGCTCAGAAAAAAAGAACTGTACTTCCTACACACACGGGCCATATCTAGTTCAACTCTGCTTAGGAAACTGAGAAGAACTGTAGCTCCTTTTCAGTCCAATACACTGTACTTGCTGGGAACAGACGGGAGGGCTATTGGCACTGTGTATGGCAATGGGAGCGCAATAGTGACTTTCCTTACCAGAAAACAACTCCTGCTCGTAGGACCAGAAACTGCATGTGATTCCACTCCATTTAGGACTGGGAAACAAACGCTAGCTCGCCTTACAATAAACACATTCTGCTTTAGAGAAAAGAGCACTCTTCTTCTCTACTGTGTTTCCTATGGGGTCAAAACAGTGAGCTTGCTCAGAACAAAAGAACTGTGCTTCCTACACACGCGGGCCATATCTAGTTCAACTCTGCTTAGGAAACTGACAAGAACAATAGCTCCTCTACAGTCCGATACACTGTACTTGGTGGGAACAGACGTGAGAGCTATTTGCACTATGTATGGCAAGGGGAGCACAAAAGTGACTTTCCTTACCAGAAAACATCTCTTGCTCTTAGGAGCAGAAACTGCATGTGATTCAACTCCATTTAGGACTGGGAAACAAACGCTAGCTCGCCTTACAAGAAACACACTCTGCTTTAGAGAAAAGAGCACTCTTCCACTCTACTGTGTTTCCTATAGGGCCAGAAGAGTGAGCTTGCTCAGAACAAAAGAACTGTGCTTCCTACACGCACGGACTATATCTAGTTCCATTCTGCTTAGTAAACTGACAAGAACAGTAGCTCCTATTCAGTCCAATACACTGTACTTGCTGGAAAAAGACGCGAGTGCTATTTGCCTTGTAAAGGGCAATGGGAGCGCAATAGTGACTTTCCTTACCAGAAAACAACTCTTGTTCATAGGACCAGAAACTGCATGTGATTCAACTCCATTTAGGACTAGGAAACAAACGCTAGCTCGCCTTACAAAAACACACTCTGCTTTTGAGAAAAGAGCACTCTTCTACTCTATTGTGTTTCCTATGTGTTCCGAAAAGTGAGCTTGCTCAGAACAAAAGAACTGTGTTTCCTACACACACGGCCATATCTAGTTCAATTCTGCTTAGGAACCTTACAAGAACAGTAGATCCTCTTCAGTCCAATACACTGTAATTGCTGGGAACATACGCGGGTGCTATTTGTCCTGTGTATGGCAATGGCAGCGCAATAGTGACTCTTCTTACCAGAAAACAACTCTTGCTCGTAGGACCAGAAACTGCATGTGATTCAACTCCATTTAGGACTGGGAAACAAAAGCTAGCTCACCTTACAAGAAACACACTCTGCTTTAGAGAAAAGAGCACTCTTCTACTCTACTGTGTTTCCTATAGGGCCAGAACAGTGAGCTTGCTCAGAACAAAAGAACTGTGCTTCCTACACACGGGCCATATCTAGTTCAACTCTGCTTAGGAAACTGACAAGAACAGTAGCTCCTCTTCAGTCCGATACACTGAGCTTGCTGGGAACAGAAGCGAGTGCTATTTGCACTGTGTATGGCAATTGGAGCACAATAGTGACTTGTCTTACCAGAAAACAACTCTTGCTCGTAGGACAAAAAACTGCATGTGACTCAACTCCATTTAGGACTGGGAAAGAAAAGCTAGCTCGACTTCCAAGAAACACACTCTGCTTTTGAGAAAAGAGCACTCTTCTACTCTACTGTGTTTCCTATGGGGTCCAAACAGTGAGCTTGCTCAGAACAAAAGAACTGTGCTTCCTACACGCACGGACCATATCTAGTTCAATTCTGCTTAGTAAACTGACAAGAACAGTAGCTCCTATTCAGTCCAATACACTGTACTTGCTGGGAAAAGACGCGAGTGCTATTTGCCTTGTAAAGGGCAATGGGAGCGCAATAGTGACTTTCCTTACCAGAAAACAACTCTTGTTCATAGGACCAGAAACTGCATGTGATTCAACTCCATTTAGGAGTAGGAAACAAACGCTAGCTCGCCTTACAAAAACACACTCTGCTTTTGAGAAAAGAGCACTCTTCTACTCTACTGTGTTTCCTATGTGTTCCGAAAAGTGAGCTTGCTCAGAACAAAAAAACTGTGCTTCCTACACACGGCCATACCTAGTTCAAGTCTGCTTAGGAACCTGACAAGAACACTAGAACCTCTTCAGTTCAATACACGGTACTTGCTGGAACAGACGCCAGTGCTATTTGTCCTGTGTATGGCAATGGCAGCGCAATAGTGACTCTTCTTACCAGAAAACAAATCTTGCTCGTAGGACCAGAAACTGCATGTGATTCAACTCCATTTAGGACTGGGAAACAAACTCTAGCTCGCTTTACAAGAAACACACTCTGCTTTTGAGAAAAGAGCACTCTTCTACTCTTCTGTGTTTCCTATAGGGCCAGAACAGTGAGCTTGCTCAGAAAAAAAGAACTGTACTTCCTACACACACGGGCCATATCTAGTTCAACTCTGCTTAGGAAACTGAGAAGAACTGTAGCTCCTTTTCAGTCCAATACACTGTACTTGCTGGGAACAGACGGGAGGGCTATTTGCACTGTGTATGGCAATGGGAGCACAATAGTGACTTTCCTTACCAGAAAACAACTCCTGCTCGTAGGACCAGAAACTGCATGTGATTCCACTCCATTTAGGACTGGGAAACAAACGCTGGCTCGCCTTACAATAAACACATTCTGCTTTTGAGAAAAGAGCACTCTTCTACTCTACTGTGTTTCCTATGGGGTCCAAACAGTGAGCTTGCTCAGAACAAAAGAACTGTGCTTCCTACACGCACGGACCATATCTAGTTCCATTCTGCTTAGTAAACTGACAAGAACAGTATCTCCTATTCAGTCCAATACACTGTACTTGCTGGGAAAAGACGCGAGTGCTATTTGCCTTGTAAAGGGCAATGGGAGCGCAATAATGACTTTCCTTACCAGAAAACAACTCTTCTTCATAGGACCAGAAAATGCATGTGATTCAACTCCATTTAGGACTAGGAAACAAACGCTAGCTCGCCTTACAAAAACACACTCTGCTTTTGAGAAAAGAGCACTCTTCTACTCTATTGTGTTTCCTATGTGTTCCGAAAAGTGAGCTTGCTCAGAACAAAAGAACTGTGTTTCCTACACACACGGCCATATCTAGTTCAATTCTGCTTAGGAACCTTACAAGAACAGTAGATCCTCTTCAGTCCAATACACTGTAATTGCTGGGAACAGACGCGAGTGCTATTTGTCCTGTGTATGGCAATGGCAGCGCAATAGTGACTCTTCTTACCAGAAAACAACTCTTGCTTGTAGGACCAGAAACTGCATGTGATTCAACTCCATTTAGGACTGGGAAACAAAAGCTAGCTCACCTTACAAGAAACACACTCTGCTTTAGAGAAAAGAGCACTCTTCTACTCTACTGTGTTTCCTATAGGGCCAGAACAGTGAGCTTGCTCAGAACAAAAGAACTGTGCTTCCTACACACGGGCCATATCTAGGTCAACTCTGCTTATGAAACTGACAAGAACAGTAGCTCCTCTTCAGTCCGATACACTGAGCTTGCTGGGAACAGAAGCGAGTGCTATTTGCACTGTGTATGGCAATGGGAGCACAATAGTGACTTTCCTTACCAGAAAACAACTCTTGCTCGTAAGACCAGAAACTTCATGTGATTCAACTCCATTTAGGACTGGGAAACAAATGCTAGCTCGCCTTACATGAAACACACTCTGCTTTTGAGAAAAGAGCACTCTTCTACTCTACTGTGTTTCCTACGGGGTCCGAAGAGAGAGCTTGCTCAGAACAAAAGAACTGTGCTTCCTACACACACGGGCCATATCATGTTCAACTATGCTTAGGAAACTGACAAGAACAGTAGCTCCTCTTCCATCCAATACACTGTACTTGCGGGGAACAGACGCGAGAGCTATTTGCACTGTGTATGGCAATTGGAGCACAATAGTGACTCGTCTTACCAGAAAACAACTCTTGCTCGTAGGACAAAAACCTGCGTGTGACTCAACTCCATTTAGGACTGGGAAACTAACGCTAGCTCGCCTTACAAGAAACACACTCCGCTTTTGAAAAAAGAGCACTCTTCTACTCTACTGTGTTTCCTATAGGGCCAGAACAGTGAGCTTGCTCAGAACAAAAGAACTGTGCTTCCTACACACGGCCATATCTAGTTCAATTCTGCTTAGGAACCTGACAAGGACAGTAGATCCTCTTCAGTACAGTACACTGTAATTGCTGGGAACAGACACCAGTGCTGTTTGTCCTGTGTACGGCAATGGCAGCGCAATAGTGACTCTTCATAACAGAAAACAACTCTTGCTCGTAGGATTAGAAACTGCATGTGATTCAACACCATTTAGGACTGGGAAACAAAAGCTAGCTCACCTTACAAGAAACACACTCTGCTTTAGAGAAAAGAGCACTCTTCTACTCTACTGTGTTTCCTATTGGCTCCGTACAGTGAGCTTGCTTAGAACAAAAGAACTGTGCTTCCTACACACACAGGCCATATCTAGGTCAACTCTGCTTAGGCAACTGACAAGAACAGTAGCTCCTCTTCAGTCCGATACACTGTACTTGCTGGGAACAGACACGAGTGCTATTTGCACTGTGTATGGCAATTGGAGCACAATAATGACTCGTCTTACCAGAAAAAAACTCTTGCTCATAGGACAAAAATCTGCATGTGACTCAACTCCAATTAGGACTGTGAAACAAATGCTAGCTCGCCTAACAAGAAACACACTCTGCTTTTGAGAAAAGAGCACTCTTCTACTCTACTGTGTTTCCTATAGGGCCAGAACAATGAGCTTGCTCAGAACAAAAGAACTGTGCTTCCTACACACGGGCCATAACTAGTTCAACTCTGCTTAGGAAACTGACAAGAACAGTAGCTCCTCTTCAGTCTGCTACACTGTAATTGCTGGGAACAGACGCGAGTGCTATTTGCACTGTGTATGGCAATGGGAGTGCAATAGTGACTTTGCTTACCAGAAAACAACTCTTGCTCGTAGGACAAAAAACTGCATGTGATTCAACTCCATTTAGGACTGGGAAACAAATGCTAGCTCGCCTTACAAGAAACACACTCTGCTTTTGAGAAAAGAGCACTCTTCTACTCTACTGTGTTTCCTATGGGGTCCGAACAGTGAGCTTGCTCAGAACAAAAGAACTGTGCTTTCTACACACACGGGCCATATCTAATTAAACTCTGCTTAGGAAACAAACAAGAACAGTAGCTCCTCTTCTGTCCAATACACTGTACTTGCTGGGAACAAACGCGAGTGCTATTTGCACTGTGTATGGCATTGGAGCACAATAGTGACTTGTCTTACAAGAAAATAACTCTTCCTCATTGGACAAAAAACTGCATGTGACTCAACTCCATTTAAGACTGGGAAAAAAACGCTAGCTCGACTTCCAAGAAACACACTCTGCTTTTGAGAAAAGAGCACTCTTCTACTCCACTGTGTTTCCTATGTGTTCCGAACAGTGAGCTTGCTCAGAACAAAAAAACTGTGCTTCCTACACACACGGCCATATCTAGTTCAAGTCTGCTTAGGAACCTGACAAGAACAGTAGATCCTCTTCAGTCCAATACACTGTACTTGCTGGGAACACACGCCACTGCTATTTGTCCTGTGTATGGCAATGGCAGTGCAATAGTGACTCTTCTTACCAGAAAATATCTCTTGCTCTTAGGACCAGAAACTGCATGAGATTCAACTCCATTTAGGACTGGGAAACAAATCCTAGCTAGCCTTACATGAAACACACTCTGCTTTTGAGAAAAGAGCACTCTTCTACTCTACTGTGTTTCCTATGATGTCCGAACAGTGAGCTTGCTCAGAACAAAAGAACTGTGCTTCCTACACACACGACTATATCTAGTTCAATTCTGGTTAGGAACCTGACAAGAACAGTAGATCCTCTTCAGTCCAATACACTGTACTTGCGGGGAACAGACGCGAGTACTATTTGCACTGTGTATGGCATTGGAGCACAATAGTGACTTGTCCTACCAGAAAACAACTCTTGCTCGTAAGACAAAAAACTGCATGTGACTCAACTCCATTTAGGACTGGGAAACAAACGCTAGCTCGACTTCCAAGAAACACACTCTGCTTTTGAGAAAAGAGCACTCTTCTACTCCACTGTGTTTCCTATGTGTTCCGAACAGTGAGCTTGCTCAGAACAAAAAAACTGTGCTTCCTACACACACGGCCATATCTAGTTCAAGTCTGCTTAGGAACCTGACAAGAACAGTAGATCCTCTTCAGTCCAATACACTGTTCTTGCTAGGAACACACGCCAGTGCTATTTGTCCTGTGTATGGCAATGGCAGTGCAATAGTGACTCTTCTTACCAGAAAACAACTCTTGCTTGTAGGACCAGAAACTGCATGTGATTCAACTCCATTTAGGACTAGGAAACAAACGCTAGCTCGCCTTACAAAAACACACTCTGCTTTTGAGAAAAGAGCACTCTTCTACTCTACTGTGTTTCCAATAGGGCCAGAACAGTGAGCTTGTTCAGAACATAAGAACTGTGCTTCCTACACACACGGGCCATATCTAGTTCAACTCTGCTTAGGAAACTGACAGAATAGTAGCTCCTCTTCAGACCGATACACTGTACTTGCTGGGAATAGACGCGAGAGCTATTTGCACTATGTATGGCAAGGGGAGCGCAATAGTGACTTTCCTTACCAGAAAACAACTCTTGCTCTTAGGACCAGAAACTGCATGAGATTCAACTCCATTTAGGACTGGGAAACAAACGTAGCTCGCCTTACAAGAAACACACTCTGCTTTTGAGAAAAGAGCACTCTTCTACTCTACTGTGTTTCCTATGATGTCCGAACAGTGAGCTTGCTCAGAACAAAAGAACTGTGTTTCCTACACACACGACTATATCTAGTTCAATTCTGGTTAGGAACCTGACAAGAACAGTAGATCCTCTTCAGTCCAATACACTGTACTTGCGGGGAACAGACGCGAGTGCTATTTGCACTGTGTATGGCATTGGAGCACAATAGTGACTTGTCCTACCAGAAAACAACTCTTGCTCGTAAGACAAAAAACTGCATGTGACTCAACTCCATTTAGGACTGGGAAACAAACGCTAGCTCGACTTCCAAGAAACACACTCTGCTTTTGAGAAAAGAGCACTCTTCTACTCTACTGTGTTTCCTATGTGTTCCGAACAGTGAGCTTGCTCAGAACAAAAAAACTGTGCTTCCTATACACACGGCCATATCTAGTTCAAGTCTGCTTAGGAACCTGACAAGAACAGTAGACCCTCTTCAGTCCAATACACTGTACTTGCTGGGAACAAACGCCAGTGCTATTTGTCCTTTGTGTGGCAATGGCAGCGCAATAGTGACTCTTCTTACCAGAAAACAACCCTTGCTCGTCGGACCAGAAACTGCATGTGATTCAACTCCATTTAGGACTGGGAAACAAATCCTAGCTCGCCTTACATGAAACACACTCTGCTTTTGAGAAAAGAGCACTCTTCTACTCTACTGTGTTTCCTATGTGTTCCGAACAGTGAGCTTGCTCAGAACAAAAAAACTGTGCTTCCTACACACGGCCATATCTAGTTCAACTCTGCTTAGGAACCTGACAAGAACAGTAGATCCTCTTCAGTCCAATACACTGTACTTGCTGGGAACAGACGCCAGTGCTATTTGTCCTGTGTATGGCAATGGCAGCGCAATAGTGACTCTTCTTACCAGAAAACATCCCTTGCTCGTAGGACCAGAAACTGCATGTGATTCAACTCCATTTAGAACTGGGAAACAAATGCTAGCTCGCCTTACATGAAACACAGTCTGCTTTTGAGAAAAGAGAACTCTTCTACTCTACTGTGTTTCCTATGTGTTCCGAACAGTGAGCTTGCTCAGAACAAAAAAACTGTGCTTCCTACACACACGGGCATATCTAGTTCAAGTCTGCTTAGGAACCTGACAAGAACAGTAGATACTCTTCAGTCCAATACACTGTACTTCCTGGGAACAGACGCCAGTGCTATTTGTCCTGTGTATGGCAATGGCAGTGCAATAGTGTCTCTTCTTACCAGAAAACAACTCTTGCTCGTAGGACCAGAAATTGCATGTGATTCCACTCCATTTAGGACTGGGAAACAAATGCTACCTCGCCTTACATGAAACACACTCTGCTTTAGAGAAAAGAGCACTCTTCTACTCTACTGTGTTTCCTATGGGTTCCGAACAGTGACCTTGCTCAGAACAAAAGAACTGTGCTTCCTACACACACGGGCCATATCTAGTTCAACTCTGCTTAGGAAACTGACAAGAACAGTAGCTCCTTTTCCGTCCAATACACTGTACTTGCGGGGAACAGACGCGAGTGCTATTTGCACTGTGTATGGCAATTGGAGCACAATAGTGACTCGTCTTACCAGAAAACAACTCTTGCTCGTAGGACAAAAAACTGCATGTGACTCAACTCCATTTAGGACTGGGAAAGAAACGCTAGCTCGCCTTACAAGAAACACACTCTGCTTTTGAGAAAAGAGCACTCTTCTACTCTACTGTTTTTCCTATAGGGCCAGAACAGTGAGCTTGCTCAGAACAAAAGAACTGTGCTTCCTACACAGGGCCATATCTAGTTCAATTCTGCTTAGGAAACTGACAAGAACAGTAGCTCCTCTTCCGTCCAATACACTGTACTTGCGGGTAACAGATGCGAGTGCTATTTGCACTGTGTATGCAAATTGGAGCACAATCTTTACTTGTCTTACCAGAAAACATCTCTTGCTCGTAAGACAAAAAACTGCATGTGATTCAACTCCATTTAGGACTGGGAAAGAAATGCTAGCTCGACTTCCAAGAAACACACTCTGCTTTTGAGAAAAGAGCACTCTTCTACTCTACTGTGTTTCCTATGGGGTCCAAACAGTGAGCTTGCTCAGAACAAAAGAACTGTGCTTCCTAAAGGCACGGACCATACCTAGTTCAATTCTGCTTAGTAAACTGACAAGAACAGTAGCTCCTATTCAGTCCAATACACTGTACTTGCTGGGAAAAGACGCGAGTGCTATTTGCCTTGTAAAGGGCAATGGGAGCGCAATAGTGACTTTCCTTACCAGAAAACAACTCTTGTTCATAGGACCAGAAACTGCATGTGATTCAACTCCATTTAGGACTAGGAAACAAACGCTAGCTCGCCTTACAAAAACACACTCTGCTTTTGAGAAAAGAGCACTCTTCTACTCTACTGTGTTTCCTATGTGTTCCGAAAAGTGAGCTTGCTCAGAACAAAAAAACTGTGCTTCCTACACACGGCCATATCTAGTTCAAGTCTGCTTAGGAACCTGATAAGAACAGTAGATCCTCTTCAGTTCAATACACTGTACTTGCTGGAACAGACTCGAGTGCTATTTGTCCTGTGTATGGCAATGGCAGCGCAATAGTGACTCTTCTTACCAGAAAACAAATCTTGCTCATAGGACCAGAAACTGCATGTGATTCAACTCCATTTAGGACTGGGAAAAAAACTCTAGCTCGCTTTACAAGAAACACACTCTGCTTTTCAGAAAAGAGCACTCTTCTACTCTTCTGTGTTTCCTATAGGGCCAGAACAGTGAGCTTGCTCAGAAAAAAAGAACTGTACTTCCTACACACACGGGCCATATCTAGTTCAACTCTGCTTAGGAAACTGAGAAGAACTGTAGCTCCTTTTCAGTCCAATACACTGTACTTGCTGGGAACAGACGGGAGGGCTATTGGCACTGTGTATGGCAATGGGAGCGCAATAGTGACTTTCCTTACCAGAAAACAACTCCTGCTCGTAGGACCAGAAACTGCATGTGATTCCACTCCATTTAGGACTGGGAAACAAACGCTAGCTCGCCTTACAATAAACACATTCTGCTTTAGAGAAAAGAGCACTCATCTTCTCTACTGTGTTTCCTATGGGGTCAAAACAGTGAGCTTGCTCAGAACAAAAGAACTGTGCTTCCTACACACGCGGGCCATATCTAGTTCAACTCTGCTTAGGAAACTGACAAGAACAATAGCTCCTCTACAGTCCGATACACTGTACTTGGTGGGAACAGACGTGAGAGCTATTTGCACTATGTATGGCAAGGGGAGCACAAAAGTGACTTTCCTTACCAGAAAACATCTCTTGCTCTTAGGAGCAGAAACTGCATATGATTCAACTCCATTTAGGACTGGGAAACAAACGCTAGCTCGCCTTACAAGAAACACACTCTGCTTTAGAGAAAAGAGCACTCTTCCACTCTACTGTGTTTCCTATAGGGCCAGAAGAGTGAGCTTGCTCAGAACAAAAGAACTGTGCTTCCTACACGCACGGACTATATCTAGTTCCATTCTGCTTAGTAAACTGACAAGAACAGTAGCTCCTATTCAGTCCAATACACTGTACTTGCTGGAAAAAGACGCGAGTGCTATTTGCCTTGTAAAGGGCAATGGGAGCGCAATAGTGACTTTCCTTACCAGAAAACAACTCTTGTTCATAGGACCAGAAACTGCATATGATTCAACTCCATTTAGGACTAGGAAACAAACGCTAGCTCGCCTTACAAAAACACACTCTGCTTTTGAGAAAAGAGCACTCTTCTACTCTATTGTGTTTCCTATGTGTTCCGAAAAGTGAGCTTGCTCAGAACAAAAGAACTGTGTTTCCTACACACACGGCCATATCTAGTTCAATTCTGCTTAGGAACCTTACAAGAACAGTAGATCCTCTTCAGTCCAATACACTGTAATTGCTGGGAACATACGCGGGTGCTATTTGTCCTGTGTATGGCAATGGCAGCGCAATAGTGACTCTTCTTACCAGAAAACAACTCTTGCTCGTAGGACCAGAAACTGCATGTGATTCAACTCCATTTAGGACTGGGAAACAAAAGCTAGCTCACCTTACAAGAAACACACTCTGCTTTAGAGAAAAGAGCACTCTTCTACTCTACTGTGTTTCCTATAGGGCCAGAACAGTGAGCTTGCTCAGAACAAAAGAACTGTGCTTCCTACACACGGGCCATATCTAGTTCAACTCTGCTTAGGAAACTGACAAGAACAGTAGCTCCTCTTCAGTCCGATACACTGAGCTTGCTGGGAACAGAAGCGAGTGCTATTTGCACTGTGTATGGCAATTGGAGCACAATAGTGACTTGTCTTACCAGAAAACAACTCTTGCTCGTAGGACAAAAAACTGCATGTGACTCAACTCCATTTAGGACTGGGAAAGAAAAGCTAGCTCGACTTCCAAGAAACACACTCTGCTTTTGAGAAAAGAGCACTCTTCTACTCTACTGTGTTTCCTATGGGGTCCAAACAGTGAGCTTGCTCAGAACAAAAGAACTGTGCTTCCTACACGCACGGACCATATCTAGTTCAATTCTGCTTAGTAAACTGACAAGAACAGTAGCTCCTATTCAGTCCAATACACTGTACTTGCTGGGAAAAGACGCGAGTGCTATTTGCCTTGTAAAGGGCAATGGGAGCGCAATAGTGACTTTCCTTACCAGAAAACAACTCTTGTTCATAGGACCAGAAACTGCATGTGATTCAACTCCATTTAGGACTAGGAAACAAACGCTAGCTCGCCTTACAAAAACACACTCTGCTTTTGAGAAAAGAGCACTCTTCTACTCTACTGTGTTTCCTATGTGTTCCGAAAAGTGAGCTTGCTCAGAACAAAAAAACTGTGCTTCCTACACACGGCCATACCTAGTTCAAGTCTGCTTAGGAACCTGACAAGAACACTAGAACCTCTTCAGTTCAATACACGGTACTTGCTGGAACAGACGCCAGTGCTATTTGTCCTGTGTATGGCAATGGCAGCGCAATAGTGACTCTTCTTACCAGAAAACAAATCTTGCTCGTAGGACCAGAAACTGCATGTGATTCAACTCCATTTAGGACTGGGAAACAAACTCTAGCTCGCTTTACAAGAAACACACTCTGCTTTTGAGAAAAGAGCACTCTTCTACTCTTCTGTGTTTCCTATAGGGCCAGAACAGTGAGCTTGCTCAGAAAAAAAGAACTGTACTTCCTACACACACGGGCCATATCTAGTTCAACTCTGCTTAGGAAACTGAGAAGAACTGTAGCTCCTTTTCAGTCCAATACACTGTACTTGCTGGGAACAGACGGGAGGGCTATTTGCACTGTGTATGGCAATGGGAGCACAATAGTGACTTTCCTTACCAGAAAACAACTCCTGCTCGTAGGACCAGAAACTACATGTGATTCCACTCCATTTAGGACTGGGAAACAAACGCTGGCTCGCCTTACAATAAACACATTCTGCTTTTGAGAAAAGAGCACTCTTCTACTCTACTGTGTTTCCTATGGGGTCCAAACAGTGAGCTTGCTCAGAACAAAAGAACTGTGCTTCCTACACGCACGGACCATATCTAGTTCCATTCTGCTTAGTAAACTGACAAGAACAGTAGCTCCTATTCAGTCCAATACACTGTACTTGCTGGGAAAAGACGCGAGTGCTATTTGCCTTGTAAAGGGCAATGGGAGCGCAATAATGACTTTCCTTACCAGAAAACAACTCTTCTTCATAGGACCAGAAAATGCATGTGATTCAACTCCATTTAGGACTAGGAAACAAACGCTAGCTCGCCTTACAAAAACACACTCTGCTTTTGAGAAAAGAGCACTCTTCTACTCTATTGTGTTTCCTATGTGTTCCGAAAAGTGAGCTTGCTCAGAACAAAAGAACTGTGTTTCCTACACACACGGCCATATCTAGTTCAATTCTGCTTAGGAACCTTACAAGAACAGTAGATCCTCTTCAGTCCAATACACTGTAATTGCTGGGAACAGACGCGAGTGCTATTTGTCCTGTGTATGGCAATGGCAGCGCAATAGTGACTCTTCTTACCAGAAAACAACTCTTGCTCGTAGGACCAGAAACTGCATGTGATTCAACTCCATTTAGGACTGGGAAACAAAAGCTAGCTCACCTTACAAGAAACACACTCTGCTTTAGAGAAAAGAGCACTCTTCTACTCTACTGTGTTTCCTATAGGGCCAGAACAGTGAGCTTGCTCAGAACAAAAGAACTGTTCTTCCTACACACGGGCCATATCTAGTTCAACTCTGCTTAGGAAACTGACAAGAACAGTAGCTCCTCTTCAGTCCGATACACTGAGCTTGCTGGGAACAGAAGCGAGTGCTATTTGCACTGTGTATGGCAATGGGAGCACAATAGTGACTTTCCTTACCAGAAAACAACTCTTGCTCGTAAGACCAGAATCTTCATGTGATTCAACTCCATTTAGGACTGGGAAACAAATGCTAGCTCGCCTTACATGAAACACACTCTGCTTTTGAGAAAAGAGCACTCTTCTACTCTACTGTGTTTCCTACGGGGTCCGAAGAGAGAGCTTGCTCAGAACAAAAGAACTGTGCTTCCTACACACACGGGCCATATCATGTTCAACTATGCTTAGGAAACTGACAAGAACAGTAGCTCCTCTTCCATCCAATACACTGTACTTGCGGGGAACAGACGCGAGAGATATTTGCACTGTGTATGGCAATTGGAGCACAATAGTGACTCGTCTTACCAGAAAAAAACTCTTGCTCGTAGGACAAAAACCTGCGTGTGACTCAACTCCATTTAGGACTGGGAAACTAACGCTAGCTCGCCTTACAAGAAACACACTCCGCTTTTGAAAAAAGAGCACTCTTCTACTCTACTGTGTTTCCTATAGGGCCAGAACAGTGAGCTTGCTCAGAACAAAAGAACTGTGCTTCCTACACACGGCCATATCTAGTTCAATTCTGCTTAGGAACCTGACAAGGACAGTAGATCCTCTTCAGTACAGTACACTGTAATTGCTGGGAATAGACACCAGTGCTGTTTGTCCTGTGTACGGCAATGGCAGCGCAATAGTGACTCTTCATAACAGAAAACAACTCTTGCTCGTAGGATTAGAAACTGCATGTGATTCAACACCATTTAGGACTGGGAAACAAAAGCTAGCTCACCTTACAAGAAACACACTCTGCTTTAGAGAAAAGAGCACTCTTCTACTCTACTGTGTTTCCTATTGGCTCCGTACAGTGAGCTTGCTTAGAACAAAAGAACTGTGCTTCCTACACACACAGGCCATATCTAGGTCAACTCTGCTTAGGCAACTGACAAGAACAGTAGCTCCTCTTCAGTCCAATACACTGTACTTGCTGGGAACAGACACGAGTGCTATTTGCACTGTGTATGGCAATTGGAGCACAATAATGACTCGTCTTACCAGAAAAAAACTCTTGCTCATAGGACAAAAAACTGCATGTGACTCAACTCCAATTAGGACTGTGAAACAAATGCTAGCTCGCCTAACAAGAAACACACTCTGCTTTTGAGAAAAGAGCACTCTTCTACTCTACTGTGTTTCCTATAGGGCCAGAACAATGAGCTTGCTCAGAACAAAAGAACTGTGCTTCCTACACACGGGCCATAACTAGTTCAACTCTGCTTAGGAAACTGACAAGAACAGTAGCTCCTCTTCAGTCTGCTACACTGTAATTGCTGGGAACAGACGCGAGTGCTATTTGCACTGTGTATGGCAATGGGAGTGCAATAGTGACTTTGCTTACCAGAAAACAACTCTTGCTCGTAGGACAAAAAACTGCATGTGATTCAACTCCATTTAGGACTGGGAAACAAATGCTAGCTCGCCTTACAAGAAACACACTCTGCTTTTGAGAAAAGAGCACTCTTCTACTCTACTGTGTTTCCTATGGGGTCCGAACAGTGAGCTTGCTCAGAACAAAAGAACTGTGCTTTCTACACACACGGGCCATATCTAATTAAACTCTGCTTAGGAAACAAACAAGAACAGTAGCTCCTCTTCTGTCCAATACACTGTACTTGCTGGGAACAAACGCGAGTGCTATTTGCACTGTGTATGGCATTGGAGCACAATAGTGACTTGTCTTACAAGAAAATAACTCTTCCTCATTGGACAAAAAACTGCATGTGACTCAACTCCATTTAAGACTGGGAAACAAACGCTAGCTCGACTTCCAAGAAACACACTCTGCTTTTGAGAAAAGAGCACTCTTCTACTCCACTGTGTTTCCTATGTGTTCCGAACAGTGAGCTTGCTCAGAACAAAAAAACTGTGCTTCCTACACACACGGCCATATCTAGTTCAAGTCTGCTTAGGAACCTGACAAGAACAGTAGATCCTCTTCAGTCCAATACACTGTACTTGCTGGGAACACACGCCACTGCTATTTGTCCTGTGTATGGCAATGGCAGTGCAATAGTGACTCTTCTTACCAGAAAATATCTCTTGCTCTTAGGACCAGAAACTGCATGAGATTCAACTCCATTTAGGACTGGGAAACAAATCCTAGCTAGCCTTACATGAAACACACTCTACTTTTGAGAAAAGAGCACTCTTCTACTCTACTGTGTTTCCTATGATGTCCGAACAGTGAGCTTGCTCAGAACAAAAGAACTGTGCTTCCTACACACACGACTATATCTAGTTCAATTCTGGTTAGGAACCTGACAAGAACAGTAGATCCTCTTCAGTCCAATACACTGTACTTGCGGGGAACAGACACGAGTACTATTTGCACTGTGTATGGCATTGGAGCACAATAGTGACTTGTCCTACCAGAAAACAACTCTTGCTCGTAAGACAAAAAACTGCATGTGACTCAACTCCATTTAGGACTGGGAAACAAACGCTAGCTCGACTTCCAAGAAACACACTCTGCTTTTGAGAAAAGAGCACTCTTCTACTCCACTGTGTTTCCTATGTGTTCCGAACAGTGAGCTTGCTCAGAACAAAAAAACTGTGCTTCCTACACACACGGCCATATCTAGTTCAAGTCTGCTTAGGAACCTGACAAGAACAGTAGATCCTCTTCAGTCCAATACACTGTTCTTGCTGGGAACACACGCCAGTGCTATTTGTCCTGTGTATGGCAATGGCAGTGCAATAGTGACTCTTCTTACCAGAAAACAACTCTTGCTTGTAGGACCAGAAACTGCATGTGATTCAACTCCATTTAGGACTAGGAAACAAACGCTAGCTCGCCTTACAATAAACACATTCTGCTTTAGAGAAAATAGCACTCTTCTTCTCTACTGTGTTTCCTATGGGGTCAAAACAGTGAGCTTGCTCAGAACAAAAGAACTGTGCTTCCTACACACGCGGGCCATATCTAGTTCAACTCTGCTTAGGAAACTGACAAGAACAATAGCTCCTCTACAGTCCGATACACTGTACTTGGTGGGAAACAGACGTGAGAGCTATTTGCACTATGTATGGCAAGGGGAGCACAAAA